>NW_027102211.1:0-27688 GCF_035609145.1 Eleutherodactylus coqui | reverse complement strand
TATATATTAGGACAAGTACTAAGGGTGCACTGTGTAGCCATGTCTGGGTCTCCTATATATTAGGATAAGTACTAAGGGTGCACTGTGTAGCTATGTCTGGGTCCCCTATATATTAGAACAAGTACTAAGGGTGCACTGTGTAGCCATGTCTTTGTTCCCCTGCATATTAGGACAAGTACTAAGGGTGCACTGTGTAGTCATGTCTGGGTCCCCTATATATTAGGACAAGTACTAAGGGTGTACAGTGTAGCCATGTCTTGGTCCCCTGCATATTAAGACAAGTACTAAGGCTGTATTGTGTAGCCATGTCTGCGCCCCTTATGTATTAGAACAAGTACTAAGGGTGCACTGTGTAGCCATGTCTGGGTCCTCTGTATATTAGGACAAGTACTAAGGGTGCACTGTGTAGCCATGTCTGGTCCCCTATATATTAGGACAAGTACTAAGGGTGCACTGTGTAGCCATGTCTGGGTCCCCTATATATTAGGACAAGTACAAAGGGTGTACTGTGTTGCCATGTCTGGTCCCCTATATATTAGGACAAGTACTAAGGGTGCACTGTGTAGCCATGTCTTTGTTCCCCTGCATATTAGGACAAGTACTAAGGGTGCACTGTGTAGCCATGTCTGATCCCCTATATATTAGGACAAGTACTAAGGGTGTACTGTGTAGTCATGTCTGGGTCCCCTGTGTATTAGGACAAGCATTAGGGTGCACTGTGTAGTCATGTCTGGGTCCCCTACATATTAGGACAAGTACTAAGGGTGCACTGTGTAGCCATGTCTGGGTCCCCTATATATTAGGACAAGTACTAAGGGTGCACTGTGTAGCCATGTCTGGGTCCCCTATATATTAAGACAAGTACTAAGGGTGCACTGTGTAGCCATATCTGGTCTCCTATATATTAGGACAAGTACTAAGGGTGCACTGTGTAGCCATATCTGGTGTCCTATATATTAGGACAAGTACTAAGGGTGCACTGTGTAGCCATGTCTGTGTCCCCAGCATATTAGGACAAGTACTAAGGGTGCACTGTGTAGCCATGTCTTTGTTCCCCTGCATATTAGGACAAGTACTAAGGGTGCACTGTGTAGCCATGTCTGATCCCCTATATATTAGGACAAGTACTAAGGGTGTACTGTGTAGTCATGTCTGGGTCCCCTGTGTATTAGGACAAGCATTAGGGTGCACTGTGTAGTCATGTCTGGGTCCCCTACATATTAGGATAAGTACTAAGGGTGCACTGTGTAGCCATGTCTGGGTCCCCTATATATTAGGACAAGTACTAAGGGTGCACTGTGTAGCCATGTCTGGGTCTCCTATATATTAGGATAAGTACTAAGGGTGCACTGTGTAGCTATGTCTGGGTCCCCTATATATTAGAACAAGTACTAAGGGTGCACTGTGTAGCCATGTCTTTGTTCCCCTGCATATTAGGACAAGTACTAAGGGTGCACTGTGTAGTCATGTCTGGGTCCCCTATATATTAGGACAAGTACTAAGGGTGTACAGTGTAGCCATGTCTTGGTCCCCTGCATATTAAGACAAGTACTAAGGCTGTATTATGTAGCCATGTCTGCGCCCCTTATGTATTAGAACAAGTACTAAGGGTGCACTGTGTAGCCATGTCTGGGTCCTCTGTATATTAGGACAAGTACTAAGGGTGCACTGTGTAGCCATGTCTGGTCCCCTATATATTAGGACAAGTACTAAGGGTGCACTGTGTAGCCATGTCTGGGTCCCCTATATATTAGGACAAGTACAAAGGGTGTACTGTGTTGCCATGTCTGGTCCCCTATATATTAGGACAAGTACTTAGGGTGCACTGTGTAGTCATGTCTGGGTCCCCTATATATTAGGACAAGTACTAAGGGTGCACTGTGTAGCCATGTCTGGTCCCCTATATATTAGGACAAGTACTAAGGGTGTACTGTGTAGTCATGTCTGGGTCCCCTCTGTATTAGGACAAGCATTAGGGTGCACTGTGTAGTCATGTCTGGGTCCCCTACATATTAGGACAAGTACTAAGGGTGCACTGTGTAGCCATGTCTGGGTCCCCTATATATTAAGACAAGTACTAAGGGTGCACTGTGTAGCCATGTCTGGGTCTCCTATATATTAGGACAAGTACTAAGGGTGCACTGTGTAGCTATGTCTGGGTCCCCTATATATTAGAACAAGTACTAAGGGTGCAGTGCGTAGTCATGTCTTGGTCCCCTGCATATTAAGACAAGTACTAAGGCTGTATTGTGTAGCCATGTCTGCGCCCCTTATGTATTAGAACAAGTACTAAGGGTGCACTGTGTAGCCCTGTCTTTGTTCCCCTGCATATTAGGACAAGTACTAAGGGTGCACTGTGTAGTCATGTCTGGGTACCCTATATATTAGGACAAGTACTAAGGGTGTACTGTGTAGCCATGTCTGGTCCCCTATATATTAGGACAAGTACTAAGGGTGCAGTGCGTAGTCATGTCTTGGTCCCCTGCATATTAAGACAAGTACTAAGGCTGTATTGTGTAGCCATGTCTGCGCCCCTTATGTATTAGAACAAGTACTAAGGGTGCACTGTGTAGCCACGTCTGGGTCCTCTGTATATTAGGACAAGTACTAAGGGTGCACTGTGTAGCCATGTCTGAGTCCTCTATATATTAGGACAAGTACTTGGGGTGCACTGTGTAGCCATGTCTAGGTCCCCTATATATTAGGACAAGCACTAAGGGTGCACTGTGTAGCCATATCAGGTCTCCTATATATTAGGACAAGTACTAAGGGTGCACTGTGTGGCCATGTCTTGGTCCCCTGCATATTAGGACAAGTACTAAGGGTGCACTGTGTAGCCATGTCTGATCCCCTATATATTAGGACAAGTACTAAGGGTGTACTGTGTAGTCATGTCTGGGTCCCCTGTGTATTAGGACAAGCATTAGGGTGCACTGTGTAGTCATGTCTGGGTCCCCTGCATATTACGACAAGTACTAAGGGTGCACTGTGTAGTCATGTCTGGGTCCCTATATATTAGAACAAGTACTAACTGTGCCCTGTGGAGCCATATCTGGTCTCCTATATATTAGGTCAAGTACTAAGGGTGCACTGTGTACTCAAGTCTGGGTCCCCTGCATATTACGACAAGTACTAAGGGTGCACTGTGTAGCCATATCTGGTTTCCTATATATTATGACAAGTACTAAGGCTGCACTGTGTAGTCATGTCTGGGTCTCCTATATATTAGGACAAGTACTAAAGGTGCACTGTGTAGTCATATCTGGTCTCCTATATATTAGGACAAGTACTAAGGGTGCACTGTGTACCCATATCTGGTCCCCTATATATTAGGACAAGTACTAAGGGTGCACTGTGTACCCATATCTGGTCTCCTATATATTAGGACCAGTACTAAGGGTGCACTGTGTAGCCATGTCTGGTCCCCTATATATTAGGACAAGTACTAAGGGTGCACTGTGTAGTCATGTCTTGGTCCCCTATATATTAGTACAAGTACTAAGGGTGCACTGTATAGCCAAGTCTGGTGTCCTATATATTAGGACAAGTACTATGGGTGCACTGTGTAGTCATGTCTTGGTCCCCTGCATATTAGGACAAGTACTAAGGGTGCACTGTGTAGCCATATCTTTGTTCCCCTGCATATTAGGACAAGTACTAAGGGTGCACTGTGTAGCCATATCTTTGTTCCCCTGCATATTAGGACAAGTACTAAGGGTGCACTGTGTAGTCATGTCTGGGTCCCTATATATTAGAACAAGTACTAACTGTGCCCTGTGGAGCCATATCTGGTCTCCTATATATTAGGTCAAGTACTAAGGGTGCACTGTGTACTCAAGTCTGGGTCCCCTGCATATTACGACAAGTACTAAGGGTGCACTGTGTAGTCATGTCTGGGTCCCTATATATTAGAACAAGTACTAACTGTGCCCTGTGGAGCCATATCTGGTCTCCTATATATTAGGTCAAGTACTAAGGGTGCACTGTGTACTCAAGTCTGGGTCCCCTGCATATTACGACAAGTACTAAGGGTGCACTGTGTTGTCATGTCTGGGTCTCCTATATATTAGGACAAGTACTAAGGGTGCACTGTGTAGTCATATCTGGTCTCCTATATATTAGGACAAGTACTAAGGGTGCACTGTGTACCCATATCTGGTCCCCTATATATTAGGACAAGTACTAAGGGTGCACTGTGTACCCATATCTGGTCTCCTATATATTAGGACCAGTACTAAGGGTGCACTGTGTAGCCATGTCTTTGTTCCCCTGCATATTAGGACAAGTACTAAGGGTGCACTGTGTAGCCATGTCTGATCCCCTATATATTAGGACAAGTACTAAGGGTGTACTGTGTAGTCATGTCTGGGTCCCCTGTGTATTAGGACAAGCATTAGGGTGCACTGTGTAGTCATGTCTGGGTCCCCTGCATATTACGACAAGTACTAAGGGTGCACTGTGTAGTCATGTCTGGGTCCCTATATATTAGAACAAGTACTAACTGTGCCCTGTGGAGCCATATCTGGTCTCCTATATATTAGGTCAAGTACTAAGGGTGCACTGTGTACTCAAGTCTGGGTCCCCTGCATATTACGACAAGTACTAAGGGTGCACTGTGTAGTCATGTCTGGGTCTCCTATATATTAGGACAAGTACTAAAGGTGCACTGTGTAGTCATATCTGGTCTCCTATATATTAGGACAAGTACTAAGGGTGCACTGTGTACCCATATCTGGTCTCCTATATATTAGGGCAAGCACTAAGGGTGCACTGTGTAGTCACGTCTGGGTCCCCTGCATATTAGGACAAGTACTAAAGGTGCACTTTGTAGTCATGTCTGGGTCCCTATATATTAGGACAAGTACTAAGGGTGCACTGTGTAGTCATGTCTGGGTCTCCTGTATATTAGGACAAGCACTAAGGGTGCACTGTGTAGCCATATCTGGTCCCTTATATATTAGGACAATACTAAGGGTGCACTGTGTAGCCATATCTGGTCTCCTATATATTAGGACAAGTACTAAGCGTGCACTGTGTAGCCATGTCGGGGTCCCCTGCATATTAGGACAAGTACTAAGGGTGCACTGTGTAGCCATGTCTGGTCTCCTATATATTAGGACAACTACTAAGGGTGCACGGTGTAGCCATGTCTTGGTCCCCTGCATAGTAGGACAAGCATTAGGGTGCACTGTGTAGTCATGTCTGGGTCCCCTATATATTAGGACAAGTACTAAGGGGGCACTGTGTAGCCATGTCTGGTCTCCCTGTATATTAGGACAAGTACTAAGGGTGCACTGTGTAGCCATGTCTGGTCCCCTATATATTAGGACAAGTACTAAGGGTGTACTGTGTAGTCATGTCTGGGTCCCCTGTGTATTAGGACAAGCATTAGGGTGCACTGTGTAGTCATGTCTGGGTCCCCTATATATTAGGACAAGTACTAAGGGTGCACTGTGTAGCCATGTCTGGGTCCCCTATATATTAGGACAAGTACTAAGGGTGCACTGTGAAGCCATGTCTGCGCCCCTTATGTATTAGAACAAGTACTAAGGGTGCCCTGTGTAGCCATGTCTGAGTCCCTATATATTAGGACAAGTACTAAGGGTGCACTGTGTTTCCATGTCTGAGTCCCTATATATTAGGATAAGTACTAAGGGTGCACTGTGTAGTCATGTCTGGGTCCCCTGTATATTATGACAAGTACTAAGGGGGCACTGTGTAGCCATGTCTGGTCCCCTATATATTATGACAAGTACTAAGGGTGTACTGTGTAGTCATGTCTGGGTCACCTGTGTATTAGGACAAGCATTAGGGTGCACTGTGTAGTCATGTCTGGGTCTGCTATATATTAGGACAAGTACTAAGGGTGTACTGTGTAGTCATGTCTGGGTACCCTGTGTATTAGGACAAGCATTAGGGTGCACTGTGTAGTCATGTCTGGGTCCCCTATATATTAGGACAAGTACTAAGGGTGCACTGTGTAGTCATGTCTGGGTCCCTGTATATTAGGACAAGTACTAAGGGTGCACTGTGTAGCCAAGTCTGCGCCCCTTATGTATTAGAACAAGTACTAAGGGTGCACTGTGCAGCCACGTCTGGGTCCCTATGTATTAGGACAAGTACTAAGGGTGCACTGTGTAGCCATATCTAAGTCCCATACATATATTAGGACAAGTACTAAGGGTGCACTGTGTAGCCATGTCTGGTCCCTTATATATTAGGACAAGTACTAAGGGTGCACTGTGTAGCCATGTCTGGGTCCCCTGCATATTAGGACAAGTACTAAGGGTGCACTGTGTAGCCATATCTGGTCCCTTATATATTAGGACAATACTAAGGGTGCACTGTGTAGCCATATCTGGTCTCCTATATATTAGGACAAGTACTAAGAGTGCACTGTGTAGCCATATTGGGTTTCCTATATATTAGGACAAGTACTAAGGGTGCACTGTGTAGCCATGTCTTGGTCCCCTGCATATTGGGACCAGTACTAAGGGTGCACTGTGTAGCCATATCTGGGTCCCCTGCATATTAGGACAAGTACTAAGGGTGCACTGTGTAGCCATATCTGGTCCCTTATATATTAGGACAATACTAAGGGTGCACTGTGTAGCCATATCTGGTCTCCTATATATTAGGACAAGTACTAAGAGTGCACTGTGTAGCCATATTGGGTTTCCTATATATTAGGACAAGTACTAAGGGTGCACTGTGTAGTCATGTCTTGGTCCCCTGAATATTAATAGAAGTAGTAAGGCTGTGCTGGGTAGTCATGTCTGGGCCCCTTATGTATTAGAACAGGTAGTAAGGCTGTACTGTGTAGCCATGTCTGGGTCCCCTATATATTAGGATAAGTACTAAAGGTGCACTGTGTAGTCATGTCTGGGTCCCTATATATTAGGACAAGTACTAAGGGTGCACTGTGTAGCCATGTCTGGGTCCCCTATATATTAGAACAAGTACTAAGGGTGCACTCTGTAGTCATGTCTGGGTCACTATATATTAGGACAAGTACTAAGGGTGCACTGTGTAGTCATGTCTGGTCTCCTATATATTAGGACAAGTACTAAGGGTGCACTGTGTACCCATATCTGGTCTCCTATATATTAGGACAAGTACTAAGGGTGCACTGTGTAGCCATATCTGGTTTCCTATATATTAGGGCAAGTACTAAGGGTGCACTGTGTAGTCACCTCTGGGTCCCCTGCATATTAGGACAAGTACTAAAGGTGCACTGTGTAGCCATGTCTGGGTCCCCTGCATATTAGGACAAGTACTAAGGGTGCACTGTGTAGCCATGTCTGGTCTCCTATATATTAGGACAAGTACTAAGGGTGCACGGTGTAGCCATGTCTTGGTCCCCTGCATAGTAGGACAAGCATTAGGGTGCACTGTGTAGTCATGTCTAGGTCCCCTATATATTAGGACAACTACTAAGGGTGCACGGTGTAGCCATGTCTTGGTCCCCTGCATAGTAGGACAAGCATTAGGGTGCACTGTGTAGCCATGTCTGGGCCCCCTGTATATTAGGACAAGTACTAAGGGTGCACTGTGTAGCCATGTCTGGTCCCCTATATATTAGGACAAGTACTAAGGGTGTACTGTGTAGTCATGTCTGGGTCCCCTGTGTATTAGGACAAGCATTAGGGTGCACTGTGTAGTCATGTCTGGGTCCCCTATATATTAGGACAAGTACTAAGGGTGCACTGTGTAGCCATGTCTGGGTCCCCTATATATTAGGACAAGTACTAAGGGTGCACTGTGTAGCCATGTCTGCGCCCCTTATGTATTAGAACAAGTACTAAGGGTGCCCTGTGTAGACATGTCTGGTCTCCTATATATTAGGACAAGTACTAAGGGTGCACTGTGTTTCCATGTCTGAGTCCCTATATATTAGGATAAGTACTAAGGGTGCACTGTGTAGTCATGTCTGGGTCCCCTGTATATTAGGACAAGTACTAAGGGGGCACTGTGTAGCCATGTCTGGTCCCCTATATATTTGGACAAGTACTAAGGGTGTACTGTGTAGTCATGTCTGGGTCCCAAGAGTATTAGGACAAGCTTTAGGGTGCACTGTGTAGTCATGTCTGGGTCTCCCTAATATTAGGACAAGTACTAAGGGTGCACTGTGTAGCCATGTCTGGGTCCCCTATATATTAGGACAAGTACTAAGGGTGCACTGTGTTGCCATGTCTGCGCCCCTTATGTATTAGAACAAGTACTAAGGGTGCCCTGTGTAGTCATGTCTGGTCTCCTACATATTAGCAGAAGTACTAAGGGTGCGCTGTGTACCCATATCTGGTCTCCTATATATTAGGACAATTACCAAGGTTGCACTGTGTACCCATATCTGGTCTCCTATATATTAGGACAAGTACTAAGGGTGCACTGTGTAGTCATGTCTGGGTCCCTATATATTAGGACAAGTACTAAGGGTGCACTGTGTAGCCATGTCTGCGCCCCTTATGTATTAGAACAAGTACTAAGGGTGCACTGTGTAGCCACGTCTGGGTCCCTATGTATTAGGACAAGTACTAAGGGTGCACTGTGTAGCCATATCTAAGTCCCATACATATATTAGGACAAGTACTAAGGGTGCACTGTGTAGCCATGTCTGGTCCTTTATATATTAGGACAAGTACTAAGGGTGCACTGTGTAGCCATGTCTGGGTCCCCTGCATATTAGGACAAGTACTAAGGGTGCACTGTGTAGCCATATCTGGTCCCTTATATATTAGGACAAGTACTAAGGGTGCACTGTGTAGCCATATCTGGTCTCCTATATATTAGGACAAGTACTAAGAGTGCACTGTGTAGCCATATTGGGTTTCCTATATATTAGGACAAGTACTAAGGGTGCACTGTGTAGCCATGTCTTGGTCCCCTGCATATTAGGACCAGTACTAAGGGTGCACTGTGTAGCCATATCTGGTCTCCTATATATTAGGACAAGTACTAAGGGTGCACTGTGTAGTCATGTCTTGGTCCCCTGAAAATTAACACAAGTAGTAAGGCTGTGCTGGGTAGTCATGTCTGGGCCCCTTATGTATTAGAACAGGTAGTAAGGCTGTACTGTGTAGCCATGTCTGGGTCCCCTATATATTAGGACAAGTACTAAGGGTGCACTGTGTAGTCATGTCTGGGTCCCTATATATTGGGACAAGTACTAAGGGTGCACTGTGTAGCCATGTCTGGGTCCCCTATATATTAGGACAAGTACTAAGGGTGCACTCTGTAGTCATGTCTGGGTCACTATATATTAGGACAATTACTAAGGGTGCACTGTGTAGTCATGTCTGGTCTCCTATATATTAGGACAAATACTAAGGGTGCACTGTGTACCCATATTTGGTCTCCTATATATTAGGACAAGTACTAAGGGTGCACTGTGTAGCCATATCTTGTCTCCTATATATTAGGACAAGTACTAAGGGTGCACTGTGTACCCATATCTGGTCTCCTATATATTAGGACAAGTACTAAGGGTGCACTGTGTAGCCATATCTGGTCTCCTATATATTAGGGCAAGCACTAAGGGTGCACTGTGTAGTCACGTCTGGGTCCCCTGCATATTAGGACAAGTACTAAAGGTGCACTTTGTAGTCATGTCTGGGTCCCTATATATTAGGACAAGTACTAAGGGTGCACTGTGTAGTCATGTCTGGGTCTCCTGTATATTAGGACAAGCACTAAGGGTGCACTGTGTAGCCATATCTGGTCCCTTATATATTAGGACAATACTAAGGGTGCACTGTGTAGCCATATCTGGCCTCCTATATATTAGGACAAGTACTAAGCGTGCACTGTGTAGCCATGTCGGGGTCCCCTGCATATTAGGACAAGTACTAAGGGTGCACTGTGTAGCCATGTCTGGTCTCCTATATATTAGGACAACTACTAAGGGTGCACGGTGTAGCCATGTCTTGGTCCCCTGCATAGTAGGACAAGCATTAGGGTGCACTGTGTAGTCATGTCTGGGTCCCCTATATATTAGGACAAGTACTAAGGGGGCACTGTGTAGCCATGTCTGGTCTCCCTGTATATTAGGACAAGTACTAAGGGTGCACTGTGTAGCCATGTCTGGTCCCCTATATATTAGGACAAGTACTAAGGGTGTACTGTGTAGTCATGTCTGGGTCCCCTGTGTATTAGGACAAGCATTAGGGTGCACTGTGTAGTCATGTCTGGGTCCCCTATATATTAGGACAAGTACTAAGGGTGCACTGTGTAGCCATGTCTGGGTCCCCTATATATTAGGACAAGTACTAAGGGTGCACTGTGAAGCCATGTCTGCGCCCCTTATGTATTAGAACAAGTACTAAGGGTGCCCTGTGTAGCCATGTCTGAGTCCCTATATATTAGGACAAGTACTAAGGGTGCACTGTGTTTCCATGTCTGAGTCCCTATATATTAGGATAAGTACTAAGGGTGCACTGTGTAGTCATGTCTGGGTCCCCTGTATATTATGACAAGTACTAAGGGGGCACTGTGTAGCCATGTCTGGTCCCCTATATATTAGGACAAGTACTAAGGGTGTACTGTGTAGTCATGTCTGGGTCACCTGTGTATTAGGACAAGCATTAGGGTGCACTGTGTAGTCATGTCTGGGTCTGCTATATATTAGGACAAGTACTAAGGGTGTACTGTGTAGTCATGTCTGGGTACCCTGTGTATTAGGACAAGCATTAGGGTGCACTGTGTAGTCATGTCTGGGTCCCCTATATATTAGGACAAGTACTAAGGGTGCACTGTGTAGTCATGTCTGGGTCCCTGTATATTAGGACAAGTACTAAGGGTGCACTGTGTAGCCAAGTCTGCGCCCCTTATGTATTAGAACAAGTACTAAGGGTGCACTGTGCAGCCACGTCTGGGTCCCTATGTATTAGGACAAGTACTAAGGGTGCACTGTGTAGCCATATCTAAGTCCCATACATATATTAGGACAAGTACTAAGGGTGCACTGTGTAGCCATGTCTGGTCCCTTATATATTAGGACAAGTACTAAGGGTGCACTGTGTAGCCATGTCTGGGTCCCCTGCATATTAGGACAAGTACTAAGGGTGCACTGTGTAGCCATATCTGGTCCCTTATATATTAGGACAATACTAAGGGTGCACTGTGTAGCCATATCTGGTCTCCTATATATTAGGACAAGTACTAAGAGTGCACTGTGTAGCCATATTGGGTTTCCTATATATTAGGACAAGTACTAAGGGTGCACTGTGTAGCCATGTCTTGGTCCCCTGCATATTGGGACCAGTACTAAGGGTGCACTGTGTAGCCATATCTGGGTCCCCTGCATATTAGGACAAGTACTAAGGGTGCACTGTGTAGCCATATCTGGTCCCTTATATATTAGGACAATACTAAGGGTGCACTGTGTAGCCATATCTGGTCTCCTATATATTAGGACAAGTACTAAGAGTGCACTGTGTAGCCATATTGGGTTTCCTATATATTAGGACAAGTACTAAGGGTGCACTGTGTAGTCATGTCTTGGTCCCCTGAATATTAATAGAAGTAGTAAGGCTGTGCTGGGTAGTCATGTCTGGGCCCCTTATGTATTAGAACAGGTAGTAAGGCTGTACTGTGTAGCCATGTCTGGGTCCCCTATATATTAGGATAAGTACTAAAGGTGCACTGTGTAGTCATGTCTGGGTCCCTATATATTAGGACAAGTACTAAGGGTGCACTGTGTAGCCATGTCTGGGTCCCCTATATATTAGAACAAGTACTAAGGGTGCACTCTGTAGTCATGTCTGGGTCACTATATATTAGGACAAGTACTAAGGGTGCACTGTGTAGTCATGTCTGGTCTCCTATATATTAGGACAAGTACTAAGGGTGCACTGTGTACCCATATCTGGTCTCCTATATATTAGGACAAGTACTAAGGGTGCACTGTGTAGCCATATCTGGTTTCCTATATATTAGGGCAAGTACTAAGGGTGCACTGTGTAGTCACCTCTGGGTCCCCTGCATATTAGGACAAGTACTAAAGGTGCACTGTGTAGCCATGTCTGGGTCCCCTGCATATTAGGACAAGTACTAAGGGTGCACTGTGTAGCCATGTCTGGTCTCCTATATATTAGGACAAGTACTAAGGGTGCACGGTGAAGCCATGTCTTGGTCCCCTGCATAGTAGGACAAGCATTAGGGTGCACTGTGTAGTCATGTCTGGGTCCCCTATATATTAGGACAACTACTAAGGGTGCACGGTGTAGCCATGTCTTGGTCCCCTGCATAGTAGGACAAGCATTAGGGTGCACTGTGTAGCCATGTCTGGGCCCCCTGTATATTAGGACAAGTACTAAGGGTGCACTGTGTAGCCATGTCTGGTCCCCTATATATTAGGACAAGTACTAAGGGTGTACTGTGTAGTCATGTCTGGGTCCCCTGTGTATTAGGACAAGCATTAGGGTGCACTGTGTAGTCATGTCTGGGTCCCCTATATATTAGGACAAGTACTAAGGGTGCACTGTGTAGCCATGTCTGGGTCCCCTATATATTAGGACAAGTACTAAGGGTGCACTGTGTAGCCATGTCTGCGCCCCTTATGTATTAGAACAAGTACTAAGGGTGCCCTGTGTAGACATGTCTGGTCTCCTATATATTAGGACAAGTACTAAGGGTGCACTGTGTTTCCATGTCTGAGTCCCTATATATTAGGATAAGTACTAAGGGTGCACTGTGTAGTCATGTCTGGGTCCCCTGTATATTAGGACAAGTACTAAGGGGGCACTGTGTAGCCATGTCTGGTCCCCTATATATTTGGACAAGTACTAAGGGTGTACTGTGTAGTCATGTCTGGGTCCCAAGAGTATTAGGACAAGCTTTAGGGTGCACTGTGTAGTCATGTCTGGGTCTCCTATATATTAGGACAAGTACTAAGGGTGCACTGTGTAGCCATGTCTGGGTCCCCTATATATTAGGACAAGTACTAAGGGTGCACTGTGTTGCCATGTCTGCGCCCCTTATGTATTAGAACAAGTACTAAGGGTGCCCTGTGTAGTCATGTCTGGTCTCCTACATATTAGTAGAAGTACTAAGGGTGCGCTGTGTACCCATATCTGGTCTCCTATATATTAGGACAATTACCAAGGTTGCACTGTGTACCCATATCTGGTCTCCTATATATTAGGACAAGTACTAAGGGTGCACTGTGTAGTCATGTCTGGGTCCCTATATATTAGGACAAGTACTAAGGGTGCACTGTGTAGCCATGTCTGCGCCCCTTATGTATTAGAACAAGTACTAAGGGTGCACTGTGTAGCCACGTCTGGGTCCCTATGTATTAGGACAAGTACTAAGGGTGCACTGTGTAGCCATATCTAAGTCCCATACATATATTAGGACAAGTACTAAGGGTGCACTGTGTAGCCATGTCTGGTCCTTTATATATTAGGACAAGTACTAAGGGTGCACTGTGTAGCCATGTCTGGGTCCCCTGCATATTAGGACAAGTACTAAGGGTGCACTGTGTAGCCATATCTGGTCCCTTATATATTAGGACAAGTACTAAGGGTGCACTGTGTAGCCATATCTGGTCTCCTATATACTAGGACAAGTACTAAGAGTGCACTGTGTAGCCATATTGGGTTTCCTATATATTAGGACAAGTACTAAGGGTGCACTGTGTAGCCATGTCTTGGTCCCCTGCATATTAGGACCAGTACTAAGGGTGCACTGTGTAGCCATATCTGGTCTCCTATATATTAGGACAAGTACTAAGGGTGCACTGTGTAGTCATGTCTTGGTCCCCTGAAAATTAACACAAGTAGTAAGGCTGTGCTGGGTAGTCATGTCTGGGCCCCTTATGTATTAGAACAGGTAGTAAGGCTGTACTGTGTAGCCATGTCTGGGTCCCCTATATATTAGGACAAGTACTAAGGGTGCACTGTGTAGTCATGTCTGGGTCCCTATATATTGGGACAAGTACTAAGGGTGCACTGTGTAGCCATGTCTGGGTCCCCTATATATTAGGACAAGTACTAAGGGTGCACTCTGTAGTCATGTCTGGGTCACTATATATTAGGACAAGTACTAAGGGTGCACTGTGTAGTCATGTCTGGTCTCCTATATATTAGGACAAGTACTAAGGGTGCACTGTGTACCCATATTTGGTCTCCTATATATTAGGACAAGTACTAAGGGTGCACTGTGTAGCCATATCTTGTCTCCTATATATTAGGACAAGTACTAAGGGTGCACTGTGTACCCATATCTGGTCTCCTATATATTAGGACAAGTACTAAGGGTGCACTGTGTAGCCATATCTGGTCTCCTATATATTAGGGCAAGCACTAAGGGTGCACTGTGTAGTCACGTCTGGGTCCCCTGCATATTAGGACAAGTACTAAAGGTGCACTTTGTAGTCATGTCTGGGTCCCTATATATTAGGACAAGTACTAAGGGTGCACTGTGTAGTCATGTCTGGGTCCCTGTATATTAGGACAAGTACTAAGGGTGCACTGTGTAGCCATGTCTGGGTCCCCTGCATATTAGGACAGGTACTAAGGGTGCCCTGTGTAGCCATGTCTGGTCTCCTATATATTAGGACAAGTACTAAGCGTGCACTGTGTAGCCATGTCGGGGTCCCCTGCATATTAGGACAAGTACTAAGGGTGCACTGTGTAGCCATGTCTGGTCTCCTATATATTAGGACAACTACTAAGGGTGCACAGTGTAGCCATGTCTTGGTCCCCTGCATAGTAGGACAAGCATTAGGGTGCACTGTGTAGTCATGTCTGGGTCCCCTATATATTAGGACAAGTACTAAGGGGGCACTGTGTAGCCATGTCTGGGCCCCCTGTATATTAGGACAAGTACTAAGGGTGCACTGTGTAGCCATGTCTGGTCCCCTATATATTAGGACAAGTACTAAGGGTGTACTGTGTAGTCATGTCTGGGTCCCCTGTGTATTAGGACAAGCATTAGGGTGCACTGTGTAGTCATGTCTGGGTCCCCTATATATTAGGACAAGTACTAAGGGTGCACTGTGTAGCCATGTCTGGGTCCCCTATATATTAGGACAAGTACTAAGGGTGCACTGTGTAGCCATGTCTGCGCCCCTTATGTATTAGAACAAGTACTAAGGGTGCCCTGTGTAGACATGTCTGGTCTCCAATATATTAGGACAAGTACTAAGGGTGCACTGTGTTTCCATGTCTGAGTCCCTATATATTAGGATAAGTACTAAGGGTGCACTGTGTAGTCATGTCTGGGTCCCCTGTATATTAGGACAAGTACTAAGGGGGCACTGTGTAGCCATGTCTGGTCCCCTATATATTTGGACAAGTACTAAGGGTGTACTGTGTAGTCATGTCTGGGTCCCAAGAGTATTAGGACAAGCTTTAGGGTGCACTGTGTAGTCATGTCTGGGTCTCCTATATATTAGGACAAGTACTAAGGGTGCACTGTGTAGCCATGTCTGGGTCCCCTATATATTAGGACAAGTACTAAGGGTGCACTGTGTTGCCATGTCTGCGCCCCTTATGTATTAGAACAAGTACTAAGGGTGCCCTGTGTAGTCATGTCTGGTCTCCTACATATTAGCAGAAGTACTAAGGGTGCGCTGTGTACCCATATCTGGTCTCCTATATATTAGGACAATTACCAAGGTTGCACTGTGTACCCATATCTGGTCTCCTATATATTAGGACAAGTACTAAGGGTGCACTGTGTAGTCATGTCTGGGTCCCTATATATTAGGACAAGTACTAAGGGTGCACTGTGTAGCCATGTCTGCGCCCCTTATGTATTAGAACAAGTACTAAGGGTGCACTGTGTAGCCACGTCTGGGTCCCTATGTATTAGGACAAGTACTAAGGGTGCACTGTGTAGCCATATCTAAGTCCCATACATATATTAGGACAAGTACTAAGGGTGCACTGTGTAGCCATGTCTGGTCCTTTATATATTAGGACAAGTACTAAGGGTGCACTGTGTAGCCATGTCTGGGTCCCCTGCATATTAGGACAAGTACTAAGGGTGCACTGTGTAGCCATATCTGGTCCCTTATATATTAGGACAAGTACTAAGGGTGCACTGTGTAGCCATATCTGGTCTCCTATATATTAGGACAAGTACTAAGAGTGCACTGTGTAGCCATATTGGGTTTCCTATATATTAGGACAAGTACTAAGGGTGCACTGTGTAGCCATGTCTTGGTCCCCTGCATATTAGGACCAGTACTAAGGGTGCACTGTGTAGCCATATCTGGTCTCCTATATATTAGGACAAGTACTAAGGGTGCACTGTGTAGTCATGTCTTGGTCCCCTGAAAATTAACACAAGTAGTAAGGCTGTGCTGGGTAGTCATGTCTGGGCCCCTTATGTATTAGAACAGGAAGTAAGGCTGTACTGTGTAGCCATGTCTGGGTCCCCTATATATTAGGACAAGTACTAAGGGTGCACTGTGTAGTCATGTCTGGGTCCCTATATATTGGGACAAGTACTAAGGGTGCACTGTGTAGCCATGTCTGGGTCCCCTATATATTAGGACAAGTACTAAGGGTGCACTCTGTAGTCATGTCTGGGTCACTATATATTAGGACAAGTACTAAGGGTGCACTGTGTAGTCATGTCTGGTCTCCTATATATTAGGACAAGTACTAAGGGTGCACTGTGTACCCATATTTGGTCTCCTATATATTAGGACAAGTACTAAGGGTGCACTGTGTAGCCATATCTTGTCTCCTATATATTAGGACAAGTACTAAGGGTGCACTGTGTACCCATATCTGGTCTCCTATATATTAGGACAAGTACTAAGGGTGCACTGTGTAGCCATATCTGGTCTCCTATATATTAGGGCAAGCACTAAGGGTGCACTGTGTAGTCACGTCTGGGTCCCCTGCATATTAGGACAAGTACTAAAGGTGCACTTTGTAGTCATGTCTGGGTCCCTATATATTAGGACAAGTACTAAGGGTGCACTGTGTAGTCATGTCTGGGTCCCTGTATATTAGGACAAGTACTAAGGGTGCACTGTGTAGCCATGTCTGGGTCCCCTGCATATTAGGACAGGTACTAAGGGTGCCCTGTGTAGCCATGTCTGGTCTCCTATATATTAGGACAAGTACTAAGCGTGCACTGTGTAGCCATGTCGGGGTCCCCTGCATATTAGGACAAGTACTAAGGGTGCACTGTGTAGCCATGTCTGGTCTCCTATATATTAGGACAACTACTAAGGGTGCACTGTGTAGCCATGTCTGGGTCCCCTATATATTAGGACAAGTACTAAGGGTGCACTGTGTTGCCATGTCTGCGCCCCTTATGTATTAGAACAAGTACTAAGGGTGCCCTGTGTAGTCATGTCTGGTCTCCTACATATTAGCAGAAGTACTAAGGGTGCGCTGTGTACCCATATCTGGTCTCCTATATATTAGGACAATTACCAAGGTTGCACTGTGTACCCATATCTGGTCTCCTATATATTAGGACAAGTACTAAGGGTGCACTGTGTAGTCATGTCTGGGTCCCTATATATTAGGACAAGTACTAAGGGTGCACTGTGTAGCCATGTCTGCGCCCCTTATGTATTAGAACAAGTACTAAGGGTGCACTGTGTAGCCACGTCTGGGTCCCTATGTATTAGGACAAGTACTAAGGGTGCACTGTGTAGCCATATCTAAGTCCCATACATATATTAGGACAAGTACTAAGGGTGCACTGTGTAGCCATGTCTGGTCCTTTATATATTAGGACAAGTACTAAGGGTGCACTGTGTAGCCATGTCTGGGTCCCCTGCATATTAGGACAAGTACTAAGGGTGCACTGTGTAGCCATATCTGGTCCCTTATATATTAGGACAAGTACTAAGGGTGCACTGTGTAGCCATATCTGGTCTCCTATATATTAGGACAAGTACTAAGAGTGCACTGTGTAGCCATATTGGGTTTCCTATATATTAGGACAAGTACTAAGGGTGCACTGTGTAGCCATGTCTTGGTCCCCTGCATATTAGGACCAGTACTAAGGGTGCACTGTGTAGCCATATCTGGTCTCCTATATATTAGGACAAGTACTAAGGGTGCACTGTGTAGTCATGTCTTGGTCCCCTGAAAATTAACACAAGTAGTAAGGCTGTGCTGGGTAGTCATGTCTGGGCCCCTTATGTATTAGAACAGGAAGTAAGGCTGTACTGTGTAGCCATGTCTGGGTCCCCTATATATTAGGACAAGTACTAAGGGTGCACTGTGTAGTCATGTCTGGGTCCCTATATATTGGGACAAGTACTAAGGGTGCACTGTGTAGCCATGTCTGGGTCCCCTATATATTAGGACAAGTACTAAGGGTGCACTCTGTAGTCATGTCTGGGTCACTATATATTAGGACAAGTACTAAGGGTGCACTGTGTAGTCATGTCTGGTCTCCTATATATTAGGACAAGTACTAAGGGTGCACTGTGTACCCATATTTGGTCTCCTATATATTAGGACAAGTACTAAGGGTGCACTGTGTAGCCATATCTTGTCTCCTATATATTAGGACAAGTACTAAGGGTGCACTGTGTACCCATATCTGGTCTCCTATATATTAGGACAAGTACTAAGGGTGCACTGTGTAGCCATATCTGGTCTCCTATATATTAGGGCAAGCACTAAGGGTGCACTGTGTAGTCACGTCTGGGTCCCCTGCATATTAGGACAAGTACTAAAGGTGCACTTTGTAGTCATGTCTGGGTCCCTATATATTAGGACAAGTACTAAGGGTGCACTGTGTAGTCATGTCTGGGTCCCTGTATATTAGGACAAGTACTAAGGGTGCACTGTGTAGCCATGTCTGGGTCCCCTGCATATTAGGACAGGTACTAAGGGTGCCCTGTGTAGCCATGTCTGGTCTCCTATATATTAGGACAAGTACTAAGCGTGCACTGTGTAGCCATGTCGGGGTCCCCTGCATATTAGGACAAGTACTAAGGGTGCACTGTGTAGCCATGTCTGGTCTCCTATATATTAGGACAACTACTAAGGGTGCACAGTGTAGCCATGTCTTGGTCCCCTGCATAGTAGGACAAGCATTAGGGTGCACTGTGTAGTCATGTCTGGGTCCCCTATATATTAGGACAAGTACTAAGGGGGCACTGTGTAGCCATGTCTGGGCCCCCTGTATATTAGGACAAGTACTAAGGGTGCACTGTGTAGCCATGTCTGGTCCCCTATATATTAGGACAAGTACTAAGGGTGTACTGTGTAGTCATGTCTGGGTCCCCTGTGTCTTAGGACAAGCATTAGGGTGCACTGTGTAGTCATGTCTGGGTCCCCTATATATTAGGACAAGTACTAAGGGTGCACTGTGTAGCCATGTCTGGGTCCCCTATATATTAGGACAAGTACTAAGGGTGCACTGTGTAGCCATGTCTGCGCCCCTTATGTATTAGAACAAGTACTAAGGGTGCCCTATGTAGCCATGTCTGAGTCGCTATATGTTAGGACAAGTACTAAGGGTGCACTGTGTTTCCATGTCTGAGTCCCTATATATTAGGATAAGTACTAAGGGTGCACTGTGTAGTCATGTCTGGTCCCCTATATATTAGGACAAGTACTAAGGGTGTACTGTGTAGTCATGTCTGGGTCACCTGTGTATTAGGACAAGCATTAGGGTGCACTGTGTAGTCATGTCTGGGTCTCCTATATATTAGGACAAGTTCTAAGGGTGTACTGTGTAGTCATGTCTGGGTCCCCTGTGTATTAGGACAAGCATTAGGGTGCACTGTGTAGTCATGTCTGGGTCCCTATATATTAGGACAAGTACTAAGGGTGCACTGTGTAGCCATGTCTGCGCCCCTTATGTATTAGAACAAGTACTAAGGGTGCACTGTGTAGCCACGTCTGGGTCCCTATGTATTAGGACAAGTACTAAGGGTGCACTGTGTAGCCATATCTAAGTCCCATACATATATTAGGAGAAGTACTAAGGGTGCACTGTGTAGCCATGTCTGGTCCCTTATATATTAGGACAAGTACTAAGGGTGCACTGTGTAGCCATGTCTGGGTCCCCTGCATATTAGGACAAGTACTAAGGGTGCACTGTGTAGCCATATCTGGTCCCTTATATATTAGGACAATACTAAGGGTGCACTGTGTAGCCATATCTGGTCTCCTATACATTAGGACAAGTACTAAGAGTGCACTGTGTAGCCATATTGGGTTTCCTATATATTAGGACAAGTACTAAGGGTGCACTGTGTAGCCATGTCTTGGTCCCCTGCATATTGGGACCAGTACTAAGGGTGCACTGTGTAGCCATATCTGGTCTCCTATATATTAGGACAAGTACTAAGGGTGCACTGTGTAGTCATGTCTTGGTCCCCTGAATATTAATAGAAGTAGTAAGGCTGTGCTGGGTAGTCATGTCTGGGCCCCTTATGTATTAGAACAGGTAGTAAGGCTGTACTGTGTAGCCATGTCTGGGTCCCCTATATATTAGGATAAGTACTAAAGGTGCACTGTGTAGTCATGTCTGGGTCCCTATATATTAGGACAAGTACTAAGGGTGCACTGTGTAGCCATGTCTGGGTCCCCTATATATTAGGACAAGTACTAAGGGTGCACTCTGTAGTCATGTCTGGGTCACTATATATTAGGACAAGTACTAAGGGTGCACTGTGTAGTCATGTCTGGTCTCCTATATATTAGGACAAGTACTAAGGGTGCACTGTGTACCCATATCTGGTCTCCTATATATTAGGACAAGTACTAAGGGTGCACTGTGTAGCCATATCTGGTCTCCTATATATTAGGGCAAGTACTAAGGGTGCACTGTGTAGTCACCTCTGGGTCCCCTGCATATTAGGACAAGTACTAAAGGTGCACTGTGTAGTCATGTCTGGGTCCCTATATATTAGGACAAGTACTAAGGGTGCACTGTGTAGTCATGTCTGGGTCTCCTGTATATTAGGACAAGTACTAAGGGTGCACTGTGTAGCCATGTCTGGGTCCCCTGCATATTAGGACAAGTACTAAGGGTGCCCTGTGTAGCCATGTCTGGTCTCCTATATATTAGGACAAGTACTAAGCGTGCACTGTGTAGCCATGTCTGGGTCCCCTGCATATTAGGACAAGTACTAAGGGTGCACTGTGTAGCCATGTCTGGTCTCCTATATATTAGGACAACTACTAAGGGTGCACGGTGTAGCCATGTCTTGGTCCCCTGCATAGTAGGACAAGCATAAGGGTGCACTGTGTAGTCATGTCTGGGTCCCCTATATATTAGGACAAGTACTAAGGGGGCACTGTGTAGCCATGTCTGGGCCCCCTGTATATTAGGACAAGTACTAAGGGTGCACTGTGTAGCCATGTCTGGTCCCCTATATATTAGGACAAGTACTAAGGGTGTACTGTGTAGTCATGTCTGGGTCCCCTGTGTATTAGGACAAGCATTAGGGTGCACTGCGTAGTCATGTCTGGGTCCCCTATATATTAGGACAAGTACTAAGGGTGCACTGTGTTTCCATGTCTGAGTCCCTATATATTAGGATAAGTACTAAGGGTGCACTGTGTAGTCATGTCTGGGTCCCCTGTATATTAGGACAAGTTCTAAGGGGGCACTGTGTAGCCATGTCTGGTCCCCTATATATTAGGACAAGTACTAAGGGTGTACTGTGTAGTCATGTCTGGGTCCCATGAGTATTAGGACAAGCTTTAGGGTGCACTGTGTAGTCATGTCTGGGTCTCCTATATATTAGGACAAGTACTAAGGGTGCACTGTGTAGCCATGTCTGGGTCCCCTATATATTAGGACAAGTACTAAGGGTGCACTGTGTAGCCATGTCTGCGCCACTTATGTATTAGAACAAGTACTAAGGGTGCACTGTGTAGCCACGTCTGGGTCCCTATGTATTAGGACAAGTACTAAGGGTGCACTGTGAAGCCGTATCTGAGTCCCATACATATATTAGGACAAGGACTAAGAGTGCACTGTGTAGCCATGTCTGGTCCCTTATATATTAGGAGAAGTACTAAGGGTGCACTGTGTAGCCATGTCTGGGTCCCCTGCATATTAGGACAAGTACTAAGGGTGCACTGTGTAGCCATATCTGGTCCCTTATATATTAGGACAAGTACTAAGGGTGCACTGTGTAGCCATATCTGGTCTCCTATATATTAGGACAAGTACTAAGAGTGCACTGTGTAGCCATATTGGGTCTCCTATATATTAGGACAAGTACTAAGGGTGCACTGTGTAGACATGTCTTGGTCCCCTGCATATTAGGACCAGTACTAAGGGTGCACTGTGTAGCCATATCTGGTCTCCTATATATTAGGACAAGTACTAAGGGTGCACTGTGTACCCATATCTGGTCTCCTATATATTAGGACAAGTACTAAGGGTGCACTGTGTAGTCATGTCTGGTTCCCCTATATATTAGGACAAGTACTAAGGGTGCACTGTGTAGTCATGTCTGGGTCTCCTGTATATTAGGACAAGTACTAAGGGTGCACTGTGTAGCCATGTCTGGTCCCCTATATATTAGTACAAGTGCTAATGGTGCACTATGTAGCAATATCTGGTCTCTTATATATTAGGACAAGTACTAAGCGTGCACTGTGTAGCCATGTCTTGGTCCCCTGCATATTAGGACAAGCATTAGGGTGCACTGTGTAGTCATGTCTGGGTCCCCTATATATTAGGACAAGTACTAAGGGTGCACTGTGTAGCCATGTCTGGGTCTCCAATATATTTGGACAAGTACTAAGGGTGCACTGTGTAGCCATGTCTGGGCCCCCTGTATATTAGGACAAGTACTAAGGGGGCACTGTGTAGCCATGTCTGGTCCCCTATATATTAGGACAAGTACTAAGGGTGTACTGTGTAGTCATGTCTGGGTCCCCTGTGTGTTAGGACAAGCATTAGGGTGCACTGTGTAGTCATGTCTGGGTCCCCTATATATTAGGACAAGTACTAAGGGTGCACTGTGTAGCCATGTCTGGGTCCCCTATATATTAGGACAAGTACTAAGGGTGCACTGTGTAGCCACGTCTGGATCCCTATGTATTAGGACAAGTACAAAGGGAGCACTGTGTAGCCATGTCTGAGTCCCTATATATTAGGATAAGTACTAAGGGTGCACTGTGTAGCCATGTCTGGGTCCCCTATATATTAGGACAAGTACTAAGGGTGCACTGTGTAGCCATGTCTGGGTCTCCTGTATGTTAGGACAAGTACTAAGGGTGCACTGTGTAGCCATGTCTTGGTTCCCTGCATATTAGGACAAGTACTAAGGGTGCACTGTGTAGCCATGTCTTTGTTCCGCTGCATATTAGGACAAGTACTAAGGCTGTATTGTGTAGCCATGTCTGCGCCCCTTATGTATTAGAACAAGTACTAAGGGTGCACTGTGTAGCCATGTCTGGATCCTCTGTATATTAGGACAAGTACTAAGGGTGCACTGTGTAGCCATGTCTGAGTCCTCTATATATTAGGGCAAGTACTAAGGGTGCACTGTGTGGCCATATCTGGTCTCCTATATATTAGGACAAGTACTAAGGGTGCACTGTGTGGCCATGTCTGGGTCCCCTATATATTAGGACAAGTACTAAGGGTGCACTGTGTAGTCATGTCTGGGTCCCCTGTGTATTAGGACAAGCATTAGGGTGCACTGTGTAGTCATGTCTGGGTCCCCTACATATTAGGACAAGTACTAAGTGTGCACTGTGTAGCCATGTCTGGTCTCCTATATATTAGGACAAGTACTAAGGGTGCACTGTGTAGCCATGTCTGGACTGGGAGGACTCCCCTTCCCCACTTTAGCTCCCCACTATCTATGAAATAAAACACAACAACTTGCTGGCGTTTTACGTGGGTAGGCCACAGCTTTATTTAATTTTCTCTTTTACTCCACTTTATACCCATCTTCCATGCCGCTTAAAACTGCTTTATGAAATTTTAAAACTTTTAAACGTGAAAAACAACCAGGCATAAGAAAGCCCCATAATGGGCCTGTACAGCCCCTCCATCCATTGCTGGCATGGAAAAAATTACCGCCACCAAGGATGCAGCATATCCCTATGCTGCACTCCGCCCCCCACATACCAGCCACAACGCCTCCTCTACCCCGTCCTGCAAGCCTGACAAAACGTGTCGGTGCCAATATCGCTAAGGTGTACACCGTCACCCCTGAACATACCTATCTCTCTCTTTTCTAACTCCCAGTGTCTAACTGACACCCCCCCAATTGACTGAACAAATTTCGACATCTTAAAATTCACATTCTTCCTCGCTCTTTCTATCGCTTCCATATCCCGCGCTTCTCTCCAGAACCTTCTGGCCACAATGTCCGACCAGACTAAAATAACTTTATTGAAGAACTTTTTGAACCGGCATAAATCCTCCTTCATTAACGTCAGCAACTCTCCCACTTTAACTTTCCCCAGATCGTTTCCACCCGCGTGGATTACCAAAATCACTCTATCTGGGGACCGCCTGCTGCTTTGCAGCACCTCGTGGAGCAGCCCGGTCCATTTCAAACCTCGTATGCCGTGCCATTGCACGCATACGTCTTTTTGTCCCAGATGGGGACCCATCGGCCTGGCTCTAGCCCTCTTTTCGGCCCAAAATATGTAGGGGTGTCCTACCACCCACACTGTCCAATTTTGAACCTGTAGAATAAATCAAGAAAACAGGGGAAGAAATGTCCCCAACATCAAACTCATAACCATTCTTACAATACCCTCAGATCCGGCCTTACGTAGGACCGGTCCGTTTTCGATTTTCGTATACAAATTTTAATATCGACGTTCCCGAGCAAAACCTCCGAAAATTGAAGACCTCCCGGATTATTTTTACTCGTCTATACTAATTCGCCCAACCGCAATGCTGCAAAAAAGGCCAAGGAAAATGCCGCTCTAAAAAGCGCCGTTTCTTCTACGTCCGCACATACTGATCCCATTATCTTCATCATTGCGCAAAGCAGCTCGAAAGTGATCGGGCGTCTCCCATCCCGAGAAAACTTCTCTTTCTTCCAACCTTCCAGTATTTGCGTAAAAACAAAATCCTTTGTCACGTCGCGACTCCCGTGGAGGCGTAACAAAATGCTATTGCCGCAACGTGTTTCCTCGCCGCATCCACCGATGCTCCCCGCCCGCGCAGGTTCGCCAATATGTCTCTAGCCTGCTCCGCATCGGAAAAAAACCCCCGGCGACCTCAAACCATTGCTTCCAAATCGCATTATAACGCTGCCATGTGGCTTCGGTTACCGACTTACGGACCAGATTCAGGAGCTCCTTTCTATTATTTGTCACAAAAAAGCAGGGCAACATACCCCCTCGACGTCCGCCCTCGGGTGAAGCTCCCTGAATTTCGACATCTGGAATCGAGAAAGAGCGTCAGCTTTGTTATTTAAATGTCCTGGTACATGGCTCGCTTTGAACTTTGTTATGTTGTAAACAATCCAAAACCAAATGGAAAATCTTCCAGGCACACCATATTCTCCACTCTATGTGCAGTGCCAGCCTTAGTGTCAGGGCTCGAACCCAGGACCTCCTGTACTCCACTCAGCTGCTCTCTCCACTAAGCCATCCAGATCTTGTCGAAGACTGTTTATTTACCGCTCTCACCACCGTCTGGTTATCCGACCAAAAACATATACTTCTATTAGCCAACACCGGGCCCCATAGTTCAATGGCGACCATGATGGGAAAAATTTCCAACCGTGCTATGTTTCTCGTCCATCCTCTCTCGACCCAGGCCTCCGGCCACAAGGCGTTGCACCACCTGTTACCAAAAATCACGCCAAAACCGCAGGCTCCGGCTGCGTCTGATACCAGTCCCAGCTCCTCACTGTCGACTTCTTCCCTTTGGCATATTACCTGCCCATTGAAAGTTTCGAGAAAAACCTTCCATATGTGCCGGTCCGCCCTCATTTCCTTTGTCACCTTGACAAAATGATGAGGCTCCCTTGCCCCTCTCGTCGCCAAAGACAATCGCCTCGAAAAAGCGCGTCCCATGGGGATGACCCGACACGCGAAATTTAGCAGGTGCACAATCTTTTCTTCCGGTAGCCGAAAAACCATATCCTTAGTATCGATCTCGATACCTAAGAACTCCAAAGCTGTCACTGGCCCTACTGTCTTCTCCGCGGACAGGGGGACGCCTGCTCTTTTCATCAGCCTCTGAAAAGATGCCAATAGAAAACCGCATACGCCTGACTCGGGGGGCCCTACGAACAAAAAATCGTCAAGATAGTGTAAAACCGAAGGGATGCCCGTTTCGAATCGAAGTATCCATTCCAAAAATGAACTGAAAACCTCAAAATAATAGCACGAAATAGAGCATCCCATCGGCAAACACCTGTCCACAAATAGCCACCTTCCAATCTACACCCCAACAGATGAAAACCATCAGGGTGTACCGGAAGCAACCTGAAAGCTGATTCAATGTCCGCCTTGGCTAACATTGCACCAGCTCCCGCCCGACGGACTAGATGCACCGCCCAAGGAAAGACGCGTACGACACCGCCGCTTGCTCTTTCGAAATCCCGTCGTTGACCGAATCTCCCGCCGGAAAAGATAGATGATGGATAAGCCGGAACTTGCCCGGTTCCTTCCTCGGGACCAGCCCCAAAGGTGAAACCCGCAAGTTCCCGAATGGGGGTTCCCGAAATGGGCCCGCCATCCGACCCAATTCCACCTCCTTCAGTAACTTTTCCATCACTAACTCTTTGTTTTCTCGAGCCGATTTTAGATTGTCGCAGAGCCTAAGGGAAAAAGTCGGGTTGTGCGGTATCCGGAAACCTTCTATAAAGCCAAGATCTAATTAGTCTTGACTCCTGCGTCCTGTGGTACCGGACGAGCCACCGCTCCAGGTACCTGACGTTCACTGGGGTTCGTTCCTGCGCCAAGCACCCCTGGTGTAGCTGCTGTCCTCTGTCGCCTAAAACACCGTACCGCGGAGTGTGCTCCTTCGCACACTGAGCACTCGTGCCAAAACTTGCACGATGCGTAGAATCGGCAATGACCTTCGTTGAAGGCCCAACACGATCCGGAGGGTTTCGGTGCCGCAGGTGCCTGCTGTCCACTGGCGCCTGCAGCGGTCCCCTGAAAAAACGGCTTTATCGGCTTTTGTGAAAGAATAAGCTGGATCCACACATCCGTTGCTTTTGTGGCCCAGCTTATGTTCTTCATTCCGGAAATACGACGACGAAAATCCTCGTCGTACCGCCACCACGCCGACCCTCCGTGCAGTTTATATGCGCTATGAATGGTGTTCATATACACCAATAATTCGGGACCCTTCCGTGGACTGTGTTGACAGGCTACGTGTGCCAACATTAAAAACGCCTGTAGCCAATTATCAAATGTTTTGGCTACTTTCGCTTTTCTATCGGTCCCTCGTTCCGAAAACCGCTCCTTGTCGACAGCAATATGCTCCACCGACATTAGTGACCATATGTCCACATATGTACCATTCTTAATTTTCTCAGTTATCTCTTCCGTCCAGCCCACCCCGAGCGGGGCTACCCCGCAGAAAAGTGTGTCTGCGAACCTCAAGCCGTCACCACCCAACTCTTCGCCCCTACGACTCGCCCCTTGCGAGCTCTCGGGTGCGTGAGCCAAAGCTTTACCAACCTCGAAACGATTTACCAGCGCTTTAAGCGCCCCCATAAACTCTTCATCACACAACTCTTCGCCCCTACGACTCGCCCCTTGCGAGCTCTCGGGTGCGTGAGCAAAACCTTTTTCAA
>NW_027102210.1:0-110540 GCF_035609145.1 Eleutherodactylus coqui | reverse complement strand
TCCCCTATATTACAGTAGCACCCGGACCACCATACTGACCCTCATAACTACACTACTATAACCCCCATCACTACACCGCTCGACCCCCTATATTACAGCAGCACCCGGACCACCATACTGACCCTCATAACTACACTACTATAACCCCCATCACTACACCGCTCGACCCCTATATTACAGCAGCACCCGGACCACCATACTGACCCCTCATAACTACACTACTATAACCCCCATCACTACACCGCCTGACCCCTATATTACAGCAGCACCCGGACCACCATACTGACCCTCATAACTGCACTACTATAACCCCCATCACTACACCGCTGACCCCTATATTACAGCAGCACCCGGGGACCACCATACTGACCCTCATAACTACACTACTATAACCCCATCACTACACCGCCGACCCCTATATTACAGCAGCACCCGGGACCACCATACTGACCCTCATAACTACACTACTATAACCCCCATCACTACACCGCTGACCCCTATATTACAGCAGCACCCGGGACCACCATACTGACCCTCATAACTACACTACTATAACCCCCATCACTACACCGCTGACCCCTATATTACAGCAGCACCCGGACCACCATACTGACCCTCATAACTACACTACTATAACCCCCATCACTACACCGCCTGACCCCTATATTACAGCAGCACCCGGGGACCACGATACTGACCCTCATAACTACACTACTATAACCCCCATCACTACACCGCTGACCCCTATATTACAGCAGCACCCGGACCACCATACTGACCCTCATAACTACACTACTATAACCCCCATCACTACACCGCCGACCCCTATATTACAGCAGCACCCGGGACCACCATACTGACCCTCATAACTACACTACTATAACCCCCATCACTACACCGCTGACCCCTATATTACAGCAGCACCCGGGACCACGATACTGACCCTCATAACTACACTACTATAACCCCCATCACTACACCGCTGACCCCTATATTACAGCAGCACCCGGGACCACCATACTGACCCTCATAACTACACTACTATAACCCCCATCACTACACCGCTGACCCCTATATTACAGCAGCACCCGGGACCACCATACTGACCCTCATAACTACACTACTATAACCCCCATCACTACACCGCTGACCCCTATATTACAGCAGCACCCGGACCACCATACTGACCCTCATAACTACACTACTATAACCCCCATCACTACACCGCTGACCCCTATATTACAGCAGCACCCTGGGGACCACCATACTGACCCTCATAACTACACTACTATAACCCCCATCACTACACCGCTGACCCCTATATTACAGCAGCACCCGGACCACCATACTGACCCTCATAACTACACTACTATAACCCCCATCACTACACCGCTGACCCCTATATTACAGCAGCACCCGGGACCACCATACTGACCCTCATAACTACACTACTATAACCCCATCACTACACCGCTGACCCCTATATTACAGCAGCACCCGGGACCACCATACTGACCCTCATAACTACACTACTATAACCCCCATCACTACACCGCTGACCCCTATATTACAGCAGCACCCGGGGACCACCATACTGACCCTCATAACTACACTACTATAACCCCCATCACTACACCGCTGACCCCTATATTACAGCAGCACCCGGACCACCATACTGACCCTCATAACTACACTACTATAACCCCCATCACTACACCGCTGACCCCTATATTACAGCAGCACCCGGGGACCACCATACTGACCCTCATAACTACACTACTATAACCCCCATCACTACACCGCTGACCCCTATATTACAGCAGCACCCGGGGACCACCATACTGACCCTCATAACTACACTACTATAACCCCCATCACTACACCGCTGACCCCTATATTACAGCAGCACCCGGGGACCACCATACTGACCCTCATAACTACACTACTATAACCCCCATCACTACACCGCTGACCCCTATATTACAGCAGCACCCGGGGACCACCATACTGACCCTCATAACTACACTACTATAACCCCCATCACTACACCGCTGACCCCTATATTACAGCAGCACCCGGGGACCACCATACTGACCCTCATAACTACACTACTATAACCCCCATCACTACACCGCTGACCCCTATATTACAGCAGCACCCGGGGACCACCATACTGACCCTCATAACTACACTACTATAACCCCCATCACTACACCGCTGACCCCTATATTACAGCAGCACCCGGGGACCACCATACTGACCCTCATAACTACACTACTATAACCACCATCACTACACCGCTGACCCCTATATTACAGCAGCACCCGGGGACCACCATACTGACCCTCATAACTACACTACTATAACCCCCATCACTACACCGCTGACCCCTATATTACAGCAGCACCCGGGGACCACCATACTGACCCTCATAACTACACTACTATAACCCCCATCACTACACCGCTGACCCCTATATTACAGCAGCACCCGGACCACCATACTGACCCTCATAACTACACTACTATAACCCCCATCACTACACCGCTGACCCCTATATTACAGCAGCACCCGGGGACCACCATACTGACCCTCATAACTACACTACTATAACCCCATCACTACACCGCTGACCCCTATATTACAGCAGCACCCGGGGACCACCATACTGACCCTCATAACTACACTACTATAACCCCCATCACTACACCGCTGACCCCTATATTACAGCAGCACCCGGGACCACCATACTGACCCTCATAACTACACTACTATAACCCCCATCACTACACCGCTGACCCCTATATTACAGCAGCACCCGGACCACCATACTGACCCTCATAACTACACTACTATAACCCCCATCACTACACCGCTGACCCCTATATTACAGCAGCACCCGGGGACCACCATACTGACCCTCATAACTACACTACTATAACCCCCATCACTACACCGCTGACCCCTATATTACAGCAGCACCCGGGGACCACCATACTGACCCTCATAACTACACTACTATAACCCCCATCACTACACCGCTGACCTCTATATTACAGCAGCACCCGGGGACCACCATACTGACCCTCATAACTACACTACTATAACCCCCATCACTACACCGCTGACCCCTATATTACAGCAGCACCCGGGACCACCATACTGACCCTCATAACTACACTACTATAACCCCCATCACTACACCACTGATCCCCTATATTACAGCAGCACCCGGGGACCACCATACTGACCCTCATAACTACACTACTATAACCCCCATCACTACACCGCTGACCCCTATATTACAGCAGCACCCGGACCACCATACTGACCCTCATAACTGCACTACTATAACCCCATCACTACACCGCTGACCCCTATATTACAGCAGCACCCGGGGACCACCATACTGACCCTCATAACTACACTACTATAACCCCCATCACTACACCGCTGACCCCTATATTACAGCAGCACCCGGGGACCACCATACTGACCCTCATAACTACACTACTATAACCCCCATCACTACACCGCTGACCCCTATATTACAGCAGCACCCGGGACCACCATACTGACCCTCATAACTACACTACTATAACCCCCATCACTACACCGCTGACCCCTATATTACAGCAGCACCCGGACCACCATACTGACCCTCATAACTACACTACTATAACCCCCATCACTACACCGCTGACCCCTATATTACAGCAGCACCCGGGACCACCATACTGACCCTCATAACTACACTACTATAACCCCCATCACTACACCGCTGACCCCTATATTACAGCAGCACCCGGGACCACCATACTGACCCTCATTACTACACTACTATAACCCCCATCACTACACCGCTAACCCCTATATTACAGCAGCACCCGGGACCACCATACTGACCCTCATAACTACACTACTATAACCCCCATCACTACACCGCTGACCCCTATATTACAGCAGCACCCGGGACCACCATACTGACCCTCATAACTACACTACTATAACCCCCATCACTACACCGCTGACCCCTATATTACAGCAGCACCCGGACCACCATACTGACCCTCATAACTACACTACTATAACCCCCATCACTACACCGCTGACCCCTATATTACAGCAGCACCCGGGGACCACCATACTGACCCTCATAACTACACTACTATAACCCCATCACTACACCGCTGACCCCTATATTACAGCAGCACCCGGACCACCATACTGACCCTCATAACTACACTACTATAACCCCCATCACTACACCGCTGACCCCTATATTACAGCAGCACCCGGGGACCACCATACTGACCCTCATTACTACACTACTATAACCCCCATCACTACACCGCTGACCCCTATATTACAGCAGCACCCGTACCACCATACTGACCCTCATAACTACACTACTATAACCCCCATCACTACACCGCTGACCCCTATATTACAGCAGCACCCGGACCACCATACTGACCCTCATTACTACACTACTATAACCCCCATCACTACACCGCTAACCCCTATATTACAGCAGCACCCGGGGACCACCATACTGACCCTCATAACTACACTACTATAACCCCCATCACTACACCGCTGACCCCTATATTACAGCAGCACCCGGACCACCATACTGACCCTCATAACTACACTACTATAACCCCCATCACTACACCGCTGACCCCTATATTATAGCAGCACCCGGACCACCATACTGACCCTCATAACTACACTACTATAACCCCCATCACTACACCGCTGACCCCTATATTACAGCAGCACCCGGGGACCACCATACTGACCCTCATAACTACACTACTATAACCCCATCACTACACCGCTGACCCCTATATTACAGCAGCACCCGGACCACCATACTGACCCTCATAACTACACTACTATAACCCCCATCACTACACCGCTGACCCCTATATTACAGCAGCACCCGGGGACCACCATACTGACCCTCATTACTACACTACTATAACCCCCATCACTACACCGCTGACCCCTATATTACAGCAGCACCCGGACCACCATACTGACCCTCATAACTACACTACTATAACCCCCATCACTACACCGCTGACCCCTATATTACAGCAGCACCCGGACCACCATACTGACCCTCATTACTACACTACTATAACCCCCATCACTACACCGCGACCCCTATATTACAGCAGCACCCGGACCACCATACTGACCCTCATAACTACACTACTATAACCCCCATCACTACACCGCTGACCCCTATATTACAGCAGCACCCGGACCACCATACTGACCCTCATAACTACACTACTATAACCCCCATCACTACACCGCTGACCCCTATATTACAGCAGCACCCGGGACCACCATACTGACCCTCATAACTACACTACTATAACCCCCATCACTACACCGCCTGACCCCCTATATTACAGCAGCACCCGGACCACCATACTGACCCTCATAACTACACTACTATAACCCCCATCACTACACCGCTGACCCCTATATTACAGCAGCACCCGGGACCACCATACTGACCCTCATTACTACACTACTATAACCCCCATCACTACACCGCTGACCCCTATATTACAGCAGCACCCGGGACCACCATACTGACCCTCATAACTACACTACTATAACCCCCATCACTACACCGCTGACCCCTATATTACAGCAGCACCCGGACCACCATACTGACCCTCATAACTACACTACTATAACCCCCATCACTACACCGCTGACCCCTATATTACAGCAGCACCCGGGACCACCATACTGACCCTCATAACTACACTACTATAACCCCCATCACTACACCGCTGACCCCTATATTACAGCAGCACCCGGGACCACCATACTGACCCTCATAACTACACTACTATAACCCCCATCACTACACCACTGACCCCTATATTACAGCAGCACCCGGACCACCATACTGACCCTCATAACTACACTACTATAACCCCATCACTACACCGCTGACCCCTATATTACAGCAGCACCCGGACCACCATACTGACCCTCATTACTACACTACTATAACCCCCATCACTACACCGCTGACCCCTATATTACAGCAGCACCCGGACCACCATACTGACCCTCATTACTACACGTACTATAACCCCCATCACTACACCGCTGACCCCTATATTACAGCAGCACCCGGACCACCATACTGACCCTCATAACTACACTACTATAACCCCATCACTACACCGCCGACCCCTATATTACAGCAGCACCCGGACCACCATACTGACCCTCATAACTACACTACTATAACCCCCATCACTACACCGCTGACCCCGATATTACAGCAGCACCCAGGGACCACGATACTGACCCTCATAACTACACTACTATAACCCCCATCACTACACCGCTGACCCCGATATTACAGCAGCACCCGGACCACCATACTGACCCTCATAACTACACTACTATAACCCCCATCACTACACCGCTGACCCCTATATTACAGCAGCACCCGGGACCACCATACTGACCCTCATAACTACACTACTATAACCCCCATCACTACACCGCTGACCCCTATATTACAGCAGCACCCGGACCACCATACTGACCCTCATAACTACACTACTATAACCCCCATCACTACACCGCTGACCCCTATATTACAGCAGCACCCGGACCACCATACTGACCCTCATAACTACACTACTATAACCCCCATCACTACACCGCTGACCCCTATATTACAGCAGCACCCGGGACCACCATACTGACCCTCATAACTACACTACTATAACCCCCATCACTACACCGCTGACCCCTATATTACAGCAGCACCCGGACCACCATACTGACCCTCATAACTACACTACTATAACCCCCATCACTACACCGCTGACCCCTATATTACAGCAGCACCCGGGACCACGATACTGACCCTCATAACTACACTACTATAACCCCCATCACTACACCGCCGACCCCTATATTACAGCAGCACCCGGACCACCATACTGACCCTCATAACTACACTACTATAACCCCCATCACTACACCGCTGACCCCTATATTACAGCAGCACCCGGGGACCACCATACTGACCCTCATAACTACACTACTATAACCCCCATCACTACACCGCTGACCCCTATATTACAGCAGCACCCGGACCACCATACTGACCCTCATAACTACACTACTATAACCCCCATCACTACACCGCTGACCCCTATATTACAGCAGCACCCGGGGACCACCATACTGACCCTCATAACTACACTACTATAACCCCCATCACTACACCGCTGACCCCTATATTACAGCAGCACCCGGACCACCATACTGACCCTCATAACTACACTACTATAACCCCCATCACTACACCGCTGACCCCTATATTACAGCAGCACCCGGACCACCATACTGACCCTCATAACTACACTACTATAACCCCATCACTACACCGCTGACCCCTATATTACAGCAGCACCCGGACCACCATACTGACCCTCATAACTACACTACTATAACCCCCATCACTACACCGCTGACCCCTATATTACAGCAGCACCCGGGGACCACCATACTGACCCTCATAACTACACTACTATAACCCCCATCACTACACCGCTGACCCCTATATTACAGCAGCACCCGGGGACCACCATACTGACCCTCATAACTACACTACTATAACCCCCATCACTACACCTGCTGACCCCTATATTACAGCAGCACCCGGGGACCACCATACTGACCCTCATAACTACACTACTATAACCCCCATCACTACACCTGCTGACCCCTATATTACAGCAGCACCCGGGGACCACCATACTGACCCTCATAACTACACTACTATAACCCCATCACTACACCGCTGACCCCTATATTACAGCAGCACCCGGGGACCACCATACTGACCCTCATAACTACACTACTATAACCCCCATCACTACACCGCTGACCCCTATATTACAGCAGCACCCGGACCACCATACTGACCCTCATAACTACACTACTATAACCCCATCACTACACTGCTGACCCCTATATTACAGCAGCACCCGGGGACCACCATACTGACCCTCATAACTACACTACTATAACCCCCATCACTACACCGCTGACCCCTATATTACAGCAGCACCCGGGACCACCATACTGACCCTCATAACTACACTACTATAACCCCCATCACTACACCGCTGACCCCTATATTACAGCAGCACCCGGGGACCACCATACTGACCCTCATAACTACACTACTATAACCCCACCACTACACCGCTGACCCCTATATTACAGCAGCACCCGGACCACCATACTGACCCTCATAACTACACTACTATAACCCCCATCACTACACCGCTGACCCCAATATTACAGCAGCACCCGGACCACCATACTGACCCTCATACCTACACTACTATAACCCCCATCACTACACCGCTGACCCCTATATTACAGCAGCACCCGGACCACCATACTGACCCTCATTACTACACTACTATAACCCCCATCACTACACCGCTGACCCCTATATTACAGCAGCACCCGGACCACCATACTGACCCTCATTACTACACTACTATAACCCCCATCACTACACCGCTGACCCCTATATTACAGCAGCACCCGGGACCACCATACTGACCCTCATAACTACACTACTATAACCCCATCACTACACCGCTGACCCCTATATTACAGCAGCACCCGGGGACCACCATACTGACCCTCATAACTACACTACTATAACCCCATCACTACACCGCCGACCCCTATATTACAGCAGCACCCGGGGACCACCATACTGACCCTCATAACTACACTACTATAACCCCCATCACTACACCGCTGACCCCTATATTACAGCAGCACCCGGACCACCATACTGACCCTCATAACTACACTACTATAACCCCCATCACTACACCGCTGACCCCTATATTACAGCAGCACCCGGACCACCATACTGACCCTCATAACTACACTACTATAACCCCATCACTACACCGCTGACCCCTATATTACAGCAGCACCCGGACCACCATACTGACCCTCATAACTACACTACTATAACCCCATCACTACACCGCTGACCCCTATATTACAGCAGCACCCGGACCACCATACTGACCCTCATAACTACACTACTATAACCCCATCACTACACCGCTGACCCCTATATTACAGCAGCACCCGGACCACCATACTGACCCTCATAACTACACTACTATAACCCCCATCACTACACCGCTGACCCCTATATTACAGCAGCACCCGGACCACCACACTGACCCTCATAACTACACTACTATAACCCCCATCACTACACCGCTGACCCCTATATTACAGCAGCACCCGGACCACCATACTGACCCTCATAACTACACTACTATAACCCCCATCACTACACCGCTGACCCCTATATTACAGCAGCACCCGGGGACCACCATACTGACCCTCATAACTACACTACTATAACCCCCATCACTACACCGCTGACCCCTATATTACAGCAGCACCCGGGGACCACCATACTGACCCTCATAACTACACTACTATAACCCCATCACTACACCGCTGACCCCTATATTACAGCAGCACCCGGACCACCATACTGACCCTCATAACTACACTACTATAACCCCCATCACTACACCGCTGACCCCAATATTACAGCAGCACCCGGACCACCATACTGACCCTCATACCTACACTACTATAACCCCCATCACTACACCGCTGACCCCTATATTACAGCAGCACCCGGACCACCATACTGACCCTCATTACTACACTACTATAACCCCCATCACTACACCGCTGACCCCTATATTACAGCAGCACCCGGACCACCATACTGACCCTCATTACTACACTACTATAACCCCCATCACTACACCGCTGACCCCTATATTACAGCAGCACCCGGGGACCACCATACTGACCCTCATAACTACACTACTATAACCCCATCACTACACCGCCGACCCCTATATTACAGCAGCACCCGGGGACCACCATACTGACCTCATAACTACACTACTATAACCCCCATCACTACACCGCCGACCCCTATATTACAGCAGCACCCGGACCACCATACTGACCCTCATAACTACACTACTATAACCCCCATCACTACACCGCTGACCCCTATATTACAGCAGCACCCGGACCACCACACTGACCCTCATAACTACACTACTATAACCCCCATCACTACACCGCTGACCCCTATATTACAGCAGCACCCGGACCACCATACTGACCCTCATAACTACACTACTATAACCCCCATCACTACACCGCTGACCCCTATATTACAGCAGCACCCGGGGACCACCATAATGACCCTCATAACTACACTACTATAACCCCCATCACTACACCGCCGACCCCTATATTACAGCAGCACCCGGACCACCATACTGACCCTCATAACTACACTACTATAACCCCCATCACTACACCGCTGGCCCCTATATTACAGCAGCACCCGGACCACCATACTGACCCTCATAACTACACTACTATAACCCCCATCACTACACCGCTGACCCCTATATTACAGCAGCACCCGGACCACCATACTGACCCTCATAACTGCACTACTATAACCCCATCACTACACTGCCGACCCCTATATTACAGCAGCACCCGGGGACCACCATACTGACCCTCATAACTACACTACTATAACCCCCATCACTACACCGCTGACCCCTATATTACAGCAGCACCCGGACCACCATACTGACCCTCATAACTACACTACTATAACCCCATCACTACACCGCTGACCCCTATATTACAGCAGCACCCGGACCACCATACTGACCCTCATAACTACACTACTATAACCCCCATCACTACACCGCCGACCCCTATATTACAGCAGCACCCGGACCACCATACTGACCCTCATAACTACACTACTATAACCCCCATCACTACACCGCTGACCCCTATATTACAGCAGCACCCGGGGACCACCATACTGACCCTCATTACTACACTACTATTACCCCATCACTACACCGCTGACCCCTATATTACAGCAGCACCCGGACCACCATACTGACCCTCATAACTACACTACTATAACCCCCATCACTACACCGCTGACCCCTATATTACAGCAGCACCCGGGGACCACCATACTGACCCTCATAACTACACTACTATAACCCCCATCACTACACCGCTGACCCCTATATTACAGCAGCACCCGGACCACCATACTGACCCTCATAACTACACTACTATAACCCCCATCACTACACCGCTGACCCCTATATTACAGCAGCACCCGGGGACCACCATACTGACCCTCATAACTACACTACTATAACCCCCATCACTACACCGCTGACCCCGATATTACAGCAGCACCCGGGGACCACCATACTGACCCTCATAACTACACTACTATAACCCCCATCACTACACCGCTGACCCCTATATTACAGCAGCACCCGGACCACCATACTGACCCTCATTACTACACTACTATAACCCCCATCACTACACCGCTGACCCCGATATTACAGCAGCACCCGGACCACCATACTGACCCTCATAACTACACTACTATAACCCCATCACTACACCGCTGACCCCTATATTACAGCAGCACCCGGACCACCATACTGACCCTCATAACTACACTACTATAACCCCCATCACTACACCGCTGACCCCTATATTACAGCAGCACCCGGACCACCATACTGACCCTCATAACTACACTACTATAACCCCCATCACTACACCGCTGACCCCTATATTACAGCAGCACCTGGGGACCACCATACTGACCCTCATAACTACACTACTATAACCCCCATCACTACACCGCTGACCCCTATATTACAGCAGCACCCGGGGACCACGATACTGACCCTCATAACTACACTACTATAACCCCCATCACTACACCGCCGACCCCTATATTACAGTAGCACCCGGACCACCATACTGACCCTCATAACTACACTACTATAACCCCCATCACTACACCGCTGACCCCTATATTACAGCAGCACCCGGACCACCATACTGACCCTCATAACTACACTACTATAACCCCCATCACTACACCGCTGACCCCTATATTACAGCAGCACCCGGGGACCACCATACTGACCCTCATAACTACACTACTATAACCCCCATCACTACACCGCTGACCCCTATATTACAGCAGCACCCGGACCACCATACTGACCCTCATAACTACACTACTATAACCCCCATCACTACACCGCTGACCCCTATATTACAGCAGCACCTGGGGACCACCATACTGACCCTCATTACTACACTACTATAACCCCCATCACTACACCGCTGACCCCTATATTACAGCAGCACCCGGACCACCATACTGACCCTCATAACTACACTACTATAACCCCCATCACTACACCGCTGACCCCTATATTACAGCAGCACCCGGGGACCACCATACTGACCCTCATAACTACACTACTATAACCCCCATCACTACACCTCTTCTACTACACCCCCCGACCACCTGCCCCCTTCTACTACAAACCCCGACCTCCTGTACCCTACTACTACACCCCCCCCCCCCCGTCCTCCCTACACCAGCTAGCAAACCTCCGCTCTCTTGCCCCCTTCTACTAGACCCCCCGTCCTCCCTCCCCCTATCCTCCTGCCCCTACACCCCCCTATTCTCCTGCCCCCTGCTCCTACACCCCCCTATTCTCCTGCCCCCTGCTCCTACACCCCCCTATTCTCCTGCCCCCTGCTCCTACACCCCCCGTCTTCCTGCCCCCTACTACCACACCCCCCATCCGCCTGCCATTCCACCCCCACATCCTCCTGTCCACTGCTACTACACCCCCCCACCCTCCTGCCACTACACCCGTCCCCCTACTACTACACCACCATCCTCCTGCCCCCTGCCACTACCCCAACATCCTGCTACTACACTTACCGCATCCTCCTGCCCCCTGCTACTACACCCCCATCCTCCTGTCACTACACCCTATCCCCCTACCACTACACCCCCCTCCTCCTGCCACTACACCTGTCCCCCTACCACTACACCACCATCCTTTTGCTACTACACCCCCATCCTCCTGCCACTCCACCCCCCATCCCCCTGCCACTACACCGTTTCCCCATCCCTCTACCACTACACCACCGCCCCATCCCCCTACCATTACACCCTGTTCCCGTCACTACCCCTCCATCCTCCTGCCACTCCCCCCATCCCCCTGCCACTACACCCCGTTCTTCTAGCACTACACCCCCCCCATCCTCCTGCTACTACCCCCCCCCCATCCACCTGCCACTACACCCCCTTCAAACTACCACTACACCGACCTTCCCCCCACACCGGTCCCCTGCCACTACACCCCGTTCTCCTGTCCCCCTACCACTACCCCCCAATCCTCCTGCCCCCTGCCACTACCCCCCTATCCTCCTGCCACTATGCCACTCCCTCCCGTGTCCCCCTGCAACTACACCTCATTCCCCAGTCTCCCTACCAATACACCCCCCCATCCTCCTGCCCCCTGCGACTATACCTCCCTCCTCTTGCCACTACACCCCCATCCCCCTACCACTACCCCCTAATCCTCCTATCCCCCCATCCTCCACTTGCCACTACACCCTGTCCCCCTACCACTACACCCCCATCCCCCTACGACTACCCCCCAATCCTCCTTCCCCCCCATCCTCCTGCCACTACACCTCCCTCCCCTTGCCACTACACCCTGTCCCCCTACAACTACAGCCCCGTCCCCCTACCACTACCCCCCCTATCCTTCTGCTACTACCCCCCCCCATTCTCCTACCACTATGCCCCTTCCCCCTGCAACTACACCTTGTTCCCCAGTCTCCCTACCAATACACCCCCATCCCCCTGCTATTACCCCCCCCCCATCCTCCTGCCCCCTGCCACTACACCTCCCTCCTCCTGCCACTACACCCCCATCCCCCTACCACTACCCCCAAATCCTCCTGCCCCCTACCACTACCCCCCTATCCTCCTGCCACTAGACCCTGTCCCCCTACCACTCCACCGCCATCCTCCTGCCACTACCCCCGCTCCTCCGTCCCTCTACCACTACACCCCCTCCTCCTGCCACTAAACCCCCCATCCTTCTGCCACTACACCCCCCCCCCCTCCTCCTGATACTACACCCCCCCCCCCCTCCTCCTGCCACTAAACCCCCCATCCTTCTGCCACTACACCCCGCCGTCCCCCGACCACTACCCCCTCTCCTCCTGATACTACCCCCCCCCCCTTCTCCTGATACTACACCCCCCATCCTCCTGCCTCTACCTCCCCATCTTTCTGCCACTAGCGCCCGTCCTTCTGCCACCGCCCCCCCCCCATCCTCCTGTCCACGGGGGGAGGATGATGATGGTGACTCTCACCAGCGGCTGCATCTCGGAGTGCACGGTCGGCACCTGGAAGCGGTCTATCTCCTCCATCATGGTGCCGGGGCGGAGGGCCGGGCTCTGCGGCTGGTGCTGAGGCTGAGGACGGGGCGGAGGACGGCGGGGAGGAGGCGGAGCGCACGGCGGCCCCGTCTATCTCATCCCCTCACACTGACTCAACAGCTCTGCTTCCGGCTCCGGAGCCCTGCCACATTATTCAATAGCTGGGCGGGTCCCTCATTAATATGCAAGACCGAGTGGGCCTACTGGTGCAGGCCCGGACACGCCTACCAGATAGGGAGGGCGCGAGGGCCGTCTAATGAATATGCAGTAGATGGGAGGAGCCTACAGTGACAGCTGCGCTCCTCCTCCTAAATATGAATTAGCGGGTGTGGCGAGGGCGGGGCTAGACTGACAGTCCAGAACATGTGTATGACGTCACGGGCCGCTGTTGTCATGGCGTTAGTGTGATGCGCCAACGCAGAGAAGAAGCGGCAGCCGTTCTGTGTACCGTGAGCGGGCGGCAGAGCGCCTCCTCCATCAGCGTTAACGGGCGCAGGGCGAAGGAGGACCCTGTGACCGGAGGGGCGTGGCCTCATCAGCTGTGAATACGGGGCAGGGACACGTGACCACATACAGACCCCACCCAGGAGCCGAGCGGCCCGTAAACAATGCCGAGCACGACCTGTATGTACACGGTGAAGAACCCGTATACAGCACAGAGGATAACCCGTATATAACAAAGAAGATAACCGGTATATAACACAGAGGATAACCCGTATATAACACAGAAGATAACAGGTATATAACACAGAGGATAACCCATATATAACACAGAGGATAACCCATATATAACACAGAGGATAAGCCATATACAACACAGAGGATAACCCGTATATAACAAAGAAGATAACCCGTATATAACAAAGAAGATAACCCGTATACAGCACAGAGGATAACCCGTATATAACACAGAAGATAACCGGTATATAACACAGAGGATAACCCGTATATAACACAGAAGATAACCCATATATAACACAGAGGATAAGCCATATACAACACAGAGGATAACCCGTATATAACAAAGAAGATAACCGGTATATAACACAGAGGATAACCCATATATAACACAGAGGATAAGCCATATACAGCACAGAGGATAAGCCATATACAACACAGAGGATAACCCGTATATAACAAAGAAGATAACTGGTATATAACACAGAGGATAACCCATATATAACACAGAGGATAAGCCATATACAACACAGAGGATAACCCGTATATAACAAAGAAGATAACCGGTATATAACACAGAGGATAACCCGTATATAACACAGAAGATAACCCATATATAACACAGAGGATAACCCATATATAACACAGAGGATAACCCATATATAACACAGAGGATAACCCATATATAACACAGAGGATAACCCATATATAACACAGAGGATAAGCCATATATAACACAGAGGATAACCCGTATATAACAAAGAAGATAACCGGTATATAACACAGAGGATAAGCCATATACAACACAGAGGATAACCCATATATAACACAGAGGATAACCCATATATAACACAGAGGATAACCCATATATAACACAGAGGATAACCCATATATAACACAGAGGATAACCCATATATAACACAGAGGATAAGCCATATATAACACAGAGGATAACCCGTATATAACAAAGAAGATAACCGGTATATAACACAGAGGATAAGCCATATACAACACAGAGGATAACCCGTATATAACAAAGAAGATAACCCATATATAACACAGAGGATAAGCCATATACAACACAGAGGATAACCCGTATATAACAAAGAAGATAACCGGTATATAACACAGAGGATAGCCCGTATATAACACAGAGGATAATGTATATAACACAGAGGATAACCCATATATAACACAGAGAATAGCCCGTATATAACACAGAGGATAACCCGTATATAACACAGAGGATAACCCATATATAACACAGAGAATAGCTCGTATACATCACAGAGGATAATGTATATAATACAGAGGATAACCCGTATATAACACAGAGAATAGCCCGTATATAACACAGAGGATAACCGGTATATAACACAGAGGATAACCCATATATAACACAGAGAATAGCCCGTATATATCACAGAGGATAATGTATATAATACAGAGAATAACCCAACTATAACACAGAGAATAGCCTGTATATGGCACAGAGGATAAGCCGTATACAACACAGAGGATAACTCGTATATAACACAGAGCATAATGTATATAATACAAAGGATAACCCATATAAATACAGAGAATAGCCTGTATATAACACAGAGGATAGCCCGTATATAACACAGAGGATAAGCCATATACAACACAGAGAATAGCCTGTATATAACACAGAGGATAACCCGTATATAACACAGAAGATAATGTATATAATACAGAGGATAACCCATATATAACACAGAGGATAATGTATATAACACAGAGGATAACCCATATACAACACAGAGAATAGCCCATATATAACACAGAGGATAACCCATATATAACACAGAATAGCCCGTATATAACAAAGAAGATAACTGTTATATAACACAGAGGATAACCCATATATAACACAGAGAATAGCCCGTATATAACACAGAGGTTAACCTGTATATAAGACAGAAGATAATGTATATAATACAGAGGATAACCCGTATATAACACAGAGGACAATGTATATAATACAGAGGATAACCTGTATATAACACAGAAGATAATGTATATAATACAGAGGATAACCCGTATATAACACAGAGGATAATGTATATAATATAGAGGATAACCCGTATATAAGACAGAGTATAATGTATATAATACAGAGGATAACCCGTATATAACACAGAAGATAATGTATATAATACAGAGGATAACCCATATATAACACAGAAGATAATGTATATAACACAGAGGATAAGCCATATACAACACAGAGGATAATGTATATAATACAGAGGATAACCCGTATATAACACAGAAGATAATGTATATAATACAGAGGATAACCCATATATAAACACAGAAAATAATGTATATAACACAGAGGATAACCCATATATAACACAGAGAATAGCCTGTATATAACACAGAGGATAATGTATATAATACAGAGGATAACCCATATATAACACAGAAAATAATGTATATAATACACAGGATAACCCATATATAACACAGAAGATAATGTATATAACACAGAGGATAACCCGTATATAACAAAGAAGATAACCAGTATATAACACAGAGGATAACCCATATATAACACAGAAGATAATGTGCATAACACAGAGGATAACCCATATATAACACAGAGAATAGCCTGTATATAACACAGAGGAAAAGCCATATACAACACAGAGGATAACCCGTATATAACACAGAGGATAATGTATATAATACAGAGGATAACCTGTATATAACACAGAAGATAATGTATATAATACAATGGATAACCCATGTATAACACAGAAGATAATGTATATAATACAGAGGATAACCCATATATAACACAGAAGATAACCCGTATGTAACACAGAGGATAATGTATATGATACAGAGGATAATCCATATATAACACAGAAGATAACCCATATATAACATAGAAGATAATGTATATAATACAGAGGATAACCTGTATATAACACAGAAGATAATGTATATAATACAGAGGATAATATATATAATACAGAGGATAACCCATATATAACACAGATGATAATGTATATAATACAGACGATAACCCGTATATAACACAGAAGACAACCCATATATAACACAGAGGATAACCCGTATATAACACAGAGGATAATGTATATAACTCAGAGGATAACCCATATATAACACAGAAGATAATTTATATTATACAGAGGATAACCCATAAATAACAGAGGACAATGTATATAATGCAGATAATAACCCATATATAACACAGAGGTTAATGTATATAATGCAGAGGATAACCCATATATAACAAAGAAGATAACCCGTATACAACACAGAGGATAACCTGTATATAACAAAGAAGATAACCAGTATATAACACAGAGGATAACCCATATATAAAACAGAAGATAATGTATATGACATAGAGGATAACCTGTATATAACACAGAAGATAATGTATATAATACAAAGGATAACCCATGTATAACACAGAAGATAATGTATATAATACAGAGGATAACCCATATATAACACAGAAGATAATTTATATTATTCAGAGGATAACCCATAAATAACAGAGGACAATGTATATAATGCAGATAATAACCCATATATAACACAGAGGTTAATGTATATAATGCAGAGGATAACCCATATATAACAAAGAAGATAACCCGTATACAACACAGAGGATAACCCGTATATAACAAAGAAGATAACCAGTATATAACAGAGGATAACCCATATATAAAACAGAAGATAATGTATATGACATAGAGGATAACCTGTATATAACACAGAAGATAATGTATATAATACAAAGGATAACCCATGTATAACACAGAAGATAATGTATATAATACAGAGGATAACCCATATATAACACAGAAGATAACCCGTATGTAAAACAGAGGATAATGTATGTAATACAGAGGATAATCCATATATAACACAGAAGATAACCCATATATAACATAGAAGATAATGTATATAATACAGAGGATAACCCATATATAACACAGAAGATAATTTATATTATACAGAGGATAACCCATAAATAACAGAGGACAATGTATATAATGCAGATAATAACCCATATATAACACAGAGGTTAATGTATATAATGCAGAGGATAACCCATATATAACAAAGAAGATAACCCGTATACAACACAGAGGATAACCCGTATATAACAAAGAAGATAACCAGTATATAACACGGAGGATAACCCATATATAAAACAGAAGATAATGTATATGACATAGAGGATAACCTGTGTATAACACAGAAGATAATGTATATAATACAAAGGATAACCTATGTATAACACAGAAGATAATGTATATAATACAGAGGATAACCCATATATAACACAGAAGATAACCCGTATGTAACACAGAGGATAATGTATGTAATACAGAGGATAATCCATATATAACACAGAAGATAACCCATATATAACATAGAAGATAATGTATATAATACAGAGGATAACTCGTGTATAACACAGAAGATAACCCGTATATAACACAGAAGATAATGTATATAATACAGAGGATAATGTATATAATACAGAGGATAATATATATAATACAGAGGATAAAATATATAATACAGAGGATAACCCATATATAACACAGATGATAATGTATATAATACAGAGGATAACCCGTATATAACACAGAAGACAACCCATATATAACACAGAGGATAACCCGTATATAACACAGAGGATAATGTATATAAGTCAGAGGATAACCCATATATAAAACAGAAGATAATTTATATTATACAGAGAATAACCCATAAATAACAGAGGACAATGTATATAATACAGATAATAACCCATATATAACACAGAGGATAATGTATATAATACAGAGGATAACCCGTATATAACAAAGAAGACAACCCATATATAACACAAAGGACAATGTATATAATACAGATGATAACCTATATATAACACAGAGGTTAATGTATATAATGCAGAGGATAACCCATATATAACAAAGAAGATAACCCGTATACAACACAGAGGATAACCCGTATATAACAAAGAAGATAACCAGTATATAACACAGAGGATAACCCATATATAAAACAGAAGATAATGTATATGACATAGAGGATAACCCATATATAACACAGAAGATAATGTATATAACACAGAGGATAACCCGTATATAACAAAGAAGATAACCAGTATATAGCACAGAGGATAACCCATATATAAAACAGAAGATAATGTATATGACATAGAGGATAACCCATATATAACACAGAGGATAATGTATATAATACAGAGGATAACCCGTATATAACAAAGAAGACAACCCATATATAACACAGAGGACAATGTATATAATACAGATGATAACCCATATATAACACAGAGGTTAATGTATATAATACAGAGGATAACCCATATATAACAAAGAAGATAACCCGTATACAATAAAGAGGATAACCCGTATATAACATAGATGATAATGTATATAATACAGAGGATAACCCGTATATAACATAGAATACAACCCATATATAACACAGAGGATAATGTATATAACACAGAGGATAACCCACATATAACAGAGGATAACCCACAGATACCAGGGAGAATAATGTATGTAACACAAAACACAGATAAGATCATGTGTATAACACAGAGGATAACCCGTATATAACACAGAAGATAACCCATATAGAACACAGAGGATAACCCATACATAGCTCAAAAGACAACACATATATAACAAGAAGATAATGTATATAACACACAAGGTAACCCATATATAACACAGAAGATAATCCATATATAACACAGAAGATAATGTATATATATATTTGGGCTCCTGCACCCTTGCGTTTTTCTTGTACGTTTTTTTCACACGATATCGCTGCGATTTTTTCACACGATTGTCAATGGGACCTTTTAACGTTAAAAACGCATTGCACAAAAATTGTAAAGCACCAACTTGTGATGCGTTTTTAATAGAGATGAGCGAGCACCAAAATGCTCGGGTGCTCGTTACTCAAGTCGAACTTTTTGGAATGCTCGAGAGCTCGTTTCGAGTAACGAACCCCATTGAAGTCAATGGGCGACTCGAGCATTTTTGTATGGGACCGATGCTCCGCGTAGGTCTTCACTTGTGAAAAACCAGAAAACATCAGAAAGTGATGGAAACACTACAGAAACGGATAGGGAAGGGCAGGGGCAGCATGCAGGGCTGCATCTCAGGCTCCCAGGTCCCACTATTAAGCCACAATGGGGACAAGAGTCTGGCGTCACCCCCCTAACAATTTACTTCAGACAACCCCTCATTAGCAAGGCACACACGCTGGCACATCTTAGCTAAGCACCACACTACCTGCAACCAAGGACAATCACTGCCTGCGGGTGACACAGCTGCCTCTTCTGCTGGGTTACATGCTGGCATTGCTCTCCACCCCCCCCCCCCCCTCACCCCCCACGTGACCCTGCGTCCACAGCGCACACAAAATTTTCCCTGCGCAGCGTTCAGCTGGCCTCATGCCACACGCTTGCTTCATAGCCACACCACCCTCATGTCTATTTATATGTGCGTACTGGATGAGGAGGAACCGGAGGCACACACTGCAGGGGGTTGGCAGGGCCAGGCAGCGACCCCCTTTGAAAGTGTGGGTGAAAGCCCACAATGCTGTTCAGAATTGATGATAAATTGACGTCCGATCATCATTCCAATCCCGTGCCACCTCCATCACAAAATTGTCAGGAGCCGCAAATGTGGGCATAAAGGGGACTCAGGTGCCAGCACTTCTACACATCTCCACAATGCAGCAGCGCATACTAGCACCAAAGATTGGTTTGAAGCAGGTGTCGCAAAAGTAGCCACCACAGGTATACAGTGACCCTGTGAAAGTCTCATGAAGTCACCAACACTTCCTGTGAACGCTCCAATCCTGTTTCTCGGATAACTGTGGTCATTTGTAGCACGAGAGATAATATATGCCGAGCAACGATGACCCCCAGACCCCAGAGAGGAGGAGGTGGCATAATAAGCCCGAGAAACCATCACCGAGGTAGGAACTGCAATACTCTGTGTGGGAAGTATGTGAGCGGGTCCTGGGTCAGGCTCGGTCCCAGCCTCCACCTTGTGTGACCCAAGGTGCCGCGAGTTACATAGCTATGGAGAATCCATGTGTCCCCACACAATTCATTCTGTGTAGGTGTCAGATAACAGAACACCGCAATGGGAAAGCCTTCTGTACCCTACCCAAGTCATTCAGTGTATTTGTGCCAGATAGATAAAACACGGCAATGGGAAATCCATGTGTCCCACACAATTCATTCTGTGTAGGTGTCAGATAGCTCAACACCGCAAGGGGAAAGCCGTCTGCACTCTGCACCCTACCCAAGTCATTCAGTGTATTTGTACCAAACAGCTGGACACCGCACTGGGAAACCTTTGTGCACCCACATTATAGGCGAGCCCATGAAACCCAAGAAAAGTATTAAACATGAAGCATGTTGCAGCTGTTCTGAGGTTCCCACCTTGCTTTCAGGCCAGACCAGGGTTTAGCAGCAGTCCTACCTCTCCTGGAGCTGAGAGGTGTGGTGGTTGCAAGATTAATGTCAGTCAGCACCTGGTGCTAAGTAGCTCTGCTCCTATTTAAGCAGTGCTAACTGTTACTCCTGTGCTGGTCAATGATTCAGTTCAGTTCTATGTTGGACAGCGGTTTAGCAACACAGAGTGGTGGAAGCTCTGCTGGATAAGCTAAGTTCTTTGCTGTTTGGTTTGGCTTTGTTTCTCTTTTTGTTTTATGCTAGGGCTCCCAGCTAGGGACTGGTCAGAGGCCCAGGCACGATTGCAGGCTCGCACTTATCAGTGCGGTCGGTCTGCTGAGCAGGCAGGGTCCCCTCCCGGGATAAGGGATTATAGGGAGAGCATTCTCCTTTAGTTTTTGTTTCCTTTTGCACAGTTGTGCTTTTGATTTATGTTATTGAGGTTGCACGTTCTTAGGACGCAACAGATTGACCAGCCCTTACCTACTCAGGGAGATTCTGTGCTGTTACTATGAATCCCCTTGAAGTTTTGTCGCACCAGCTTGGCACGCTGGCTGCTGAGCTCGCTGAGATAAAACAGCGACAAACTGCGCTGCAGGTTCCCAGCAAAGAACTTAGCTTATCCAGCAGAGCTTCCACCACTCTGTGTTGCTCAGTCGCTGTCCAACATAGAACTGAACTGAGTCATTGACCAGCACAGGAGTAACAGTTAGCACTGCTTAAATGGGAGCAGAGCTACTTAGCACCAGGTGCTGACTGACATTAATCTTGCAACCACCACACCTCTCAGCTCCAGGAGAGGTAGGACTGCTGCTAAACCCTGGTCTGGCCTGAAAGCAAGGTGGGAACCTCAGAACAGCTGCAACAAAGCTATTACAGTGCCCAAACATGGCAGAGTTTTACCTCGCCCAGGACCTCGGCCTCTGCACACACCCTCAGCAATCGTGGGCATAAAGCGGACTCGGATGCTAGTACAGCTGTGAATGCCTCCTTAATTCTGTTATGCTTCTTTTGATTGGTCAAAATCCAGTGTTTCAGATAACTGGTAACACAGAAGCAAATACATGTTGACCAGCGCTGATCCCCAGACCCCAAGTAGAAAGGGGGGGGGAGGTGGCATAGTAAGGCCGAGAAACCATGACCAAGGTAGGCCCCCCAATACTCTGTGTGGGAAGCACCTGAGCGGGCCCAGGGCCAGGCTCGGTCCCAGCCTCCACCTTGTGTGACCCAAGGTGCCACGAGATACATAGCAATGGGGAATCCATGTGTCCACACACAATTCATTCTGAGTAGGTGTCAGATAGCTCAACACCGCAATGGGAAAGCCTTCTGCGCCCTACCCAAGTCATTCAGTGTATTTTTGCCAGATCGCTAAAACACCGCAAGGCAAATCTTTGTGCACCCATAGCATAGGTGAGCCCATGGAACCCAGGGGCAGTATTAACCCCTTAATGACACGGCCTATTTTGGTCTTAAGGACGCAACGATTTTTGGCGGATTCTCATCTCCATTTTTCAAAAGCCATAACTTTTTTTACTTTTCCGTTGACGCGGCCGTATAAGGGCTTGGTTTTTGCGTGGCGAACTGTAATTGGGTACATAGACCATATTGTAAAACTTTTATTATTTTTTTTATGATAACGGAGAGAAAACGCATCAATTCTGCCATAGAATTTTTTTTACAGCGTTAATCATGCAGCATAAATGACACAATGCATTTTTTCTGCGGACCGGTACGGTTACAACAATACCAAAATTATATATTTTTTAGGTTTTTCCCCTTTTCTGCAATAAAAACCCTTTTTTGGAAATCTTGTTTTTTTCTAAATCGCTGCATTCGAAGTCCTGTAACTCTTTTATTTCTCCATGGACAGCGCTCTGTGAGGGCTTATTTTTTGCAAGATGAGCTGTAGTTTTAATTAGTACCATTTTGGGGAATATACGGCTTTTTTGATCACTTCTATTGCATTTTTTGTGAGGCAAAATGCTAAAAATTAGCATTTCGCCTCTGTTTTTTAGCGTTTTTTTAAATGCTTTTTGCCGTGTAGTATAAAAAGCATGTGCAACGTATTGTACACGTGGTTACGGATGCTTCGATACCAAATATGTGCCATTTTAATTTTTTTACCTTTTTTTATGCTAATATCTGGCGTCCTGTTGCAATGGCAACCAGCCGGGTTCTCTGCAATTATATCGCGAGAGCCCGGCAACTTCACAGAGGGAGCGCGCTCCCCCTGTGAACCCTTCCCATGCCATATCTACATAGATCGCGGCAGGGAAGGGGTTAACAGCAGGGGGAGCATCTCAGATGCTCCTCCGCTGCTGCAGCGGGAGGCCGGCTATCTCGCACGATCCCCAGGACGAAAGGGTATGTAATTTTGCGGGAAGTACCCCGCTCCAATGACGTACCCTTACGTCATGGGGAGGGAAGGGGTTAAACAGGAAGAAAAGAGAGTGCCCAAACATGGCAGAATTTCACCCTACCCAGGACCTCGGTCCACATTTCTGCCCAATTTATTTTTGTATGTGTCAGATAGCTGTACAACGCAATGGGAAGTCTTTGTGCATCCACAGCATAGGCGAGCCCATGAAACTCAAAGACAGTATTACACATGAAGAAATCAGAGTGCCCACACATGGCAGAGTTTCACCCCGCCCAGGACCTCGGCCCACACTTCTGCCCAAGTCATTCAGTGTTTTTCTGCCAGACAGCTGAACACCGCTATGGGAAACTTTTGTGCACCCACTGTATAGGCGGACCCCTGAAACATTTCTGTTGCAAGAGTATATTCGAGCCCCTGAAACATTTCTGTTGCAACAGTATAGGCAGACCTCTCAAACCATTTAGTAGCAAGTGTATAGGCGGACCCCTGAAACATTTCTGTTGCAAGAGTATAGGTGGACCCCTGAAACCTTTTAGTAGCAAGTGTATAGGCGTATCCCTGAAACTACTCTGTTGCAAGAGAATAGGCGAACCCCTCCAACCTTTTAGTAGCAAGAGTATAGGTGAACCCCTAAAACCTTTTAGTAGCAAGAGTATAGGCGGACCGCTAAAACATTTCTGTAGCAAGAGTATAGGCAAATCCCTGAAACATTTCTGTTGCAAGAGTATAGGCGGACCCCTCAAACCTTTTAGTAGCAAGTGTATAGGCGGACCCCTGAAACTTTTCTGTAGTAAGAGTATAGGCAAACCCCTCTAACCTTTCAGTAGCAAGTGTATAGGTGGACCCCTGAAACATTTCTGTAGCAAGAGTATAGGCGAACCCCTCAAACCTTTCAGTAACAAGTGTATGGGCGGACCCCTGAAACATTTCTGTAGCCTAGAGTATAGGTGAATCCCTGAAACATTTCTGTTGCAAGAGTATAGGCGAACACCTGAAAAATTGAGTTTGCCAAGAGTATAGGCGAAAGCAGGAAAAATTTGTTGGCTAAGAGTATAGGCGAAGGCCGGAAAAATTGGTGTACCAAGAGTACAAGTGTACCCCTGAAAAATTGCTTAACACCGATGGCAGGTGAAAGCCATAGACATTTTTCAAAGATACAGCTCGTTGTTGCTTTATTTGTAAGAGCCTGGAGGCAGCCCTATGAAAACATTGGTTTTAACAGAGCCTTTTGGCCTGCTGAAAAAATTGGCGGTTCAGAGTGATGACATGCTGTTTTAGGAGAAGGAAGAGGAGGAGTAAGTTCCGAAAGGGATAGACCAAGCTACTTCTCCCCTTTTTTGGGGTTAGAGAGAGGATGCATATTTCTCCTGTTGCAGCTAAAAGAATCTTTAGGGTCCGCTGCTTTCCACCGGTGGAGAAGAGAAGTCTGGAGAAATCCAGCCTTTGTTTATCTTTAAGAATGTAAGCATGTCGGCACTATCAGTTGACAGGCGGGTACGTTTATCTGTGATGATCCCCCCAGCTGCACTAAACACCCTCTCTGACAAGACACTAGCGGCAGGGCAAGCAAGCACCTCCAGGGCATACAGCGCAAGTTCGTGCCACGTGTCCAGCTTTGACACCCAATAGTTGTATGGAGCAGAGGCATCATGGAAGACGGTGGTACAATCGGCTATGTACTCCCTCACCATCTTTTTACATTGCTCCCTGCAACTCAGCCCTGACTGGGGAGTGGTGACACAGTCAGGCTGGGGAGCCATAAAACTGGCAAAGGCCTTGGATAGTGTTCCTCTGCCTGTGCTGGACATGCTGCCTGATCCCCACGCCTCCCCTGCTAGTTGGCCCTTGGAACTGCATCTACTGCCGATAGCACTGTCAGATGGGAACTTTAGCATCACTTTTTCCACCAGGGCCCTGTGGTATTGCATCACTTTCCTACCCCTTTCCTCTTCGGGAATGAGAGTGGAAAGGTTCTCCTCATACCGTGGGTCTAGAAGGGTGTACACCCAGTAATCCATGTTGGCCAGAATGCGTCTAACGCGAGGGTCACGTGAAAGGCAGCCTAACATGAAGTCAGCCATGTGTGCCAGGGTACCAGTACGCAACACAGATATAGACGTGAAGGTGGTCTGGCTATCAAGCGACATACTGTCATCTCCCATCTCTTGTTCGAATCGCAAAGTGTCGGCCTTTGTGCTTTGCAGCGAACTTCTCAGCAGGCAAAGCAGTGGGATGGTAACGCTAATGATTGCCGCATCGCCGCTCACCATTTGGGTAGACTCCTCAAAGTTTCCGAGGACCTGGCACTCCTTTGTAAACTGCGGAGGCTGACTACCACTCCACCGCCCATGTTGCAGCTGGTATTCCACAATTGCCCTATGCTTCTCGTACAGCCTGGCCAACATGTAAAGCATAGAATTCCAGTGCGTGGGCACGTCGCACAGCAGTCGGTGCTCTGGCAGCTGAAACCAACGTTGCAGTGTCCTGAGCGTGGCAGCATCCGTGGTGGACTTGTGGAAATGTGTGCAGACACGGCGCACCTTGCCGAGCAGGTCAGATAAGTGGGGGTAGTTTTACAGAAACCGCTGAACCACCAGATTGAAGACGTGGGCCAGGCATGGCACGTGTGTGAGGCTGCCGAGCTGCAGAGCCGCCACCAGGTTACGGCCGTTGTCACACACCATGCCCGGTTGAAGGCTCAGCGGCGAAAGCCAGAGGTTGGTCTGCTCTGTCAGACCCTGTAACAACTCGGGGGCCGTGTGCCTCTTGTCACCTAAGCTGATTAGTTTCAGCATGATTTGCTTACGCTTGCCCACCGCAGTGCTGCCGTGACGCATGCTACCAACTGCTGGCGACATGCTCACACTTCTTAATTGAGAGGTAGAGGTGGCGGAGGAGATGGGGGGGTTTCGGAGGAGGTGGCATAAAACACCGCAGATACCACCACCGAGGTAGGACCCGCTATTCTGGGTGTGGGTAGGACGTGAGCGGTCCCAGGCTCTGACTCGGTCCCAGCCTCCACCAAGTTCACCCAATGTGCCATCAGGGAGATATAGTGGCCCTGCCCGCCAGTACTTGTCCACGTGTGCGTCATTAAGTGGACCTTTCCAGTAACCGCGTTGGTGAGGGCCCAGTTTATGTTGCGGGAGACGTGCTGGTGTAGGGCTGGGACAGCACATCGGGAAAAATAGTGGCGATTGGGGACCTAGTAGCTTGGTACCGCCGCCATCATGTTTTTGAAAGCCTCCGTTTCCACAAACCTGTACGGCAGCATCTCCAGGCTGATTAATTTGGCAATGTGCACGTTTAAAGCTTGTGCATGCGGGTGGGTGGCGGTGTATTTCCGCTTTCGCTCCAACGCTTGTGTTAGCAACAGCTGAACGCTGCGCTGAGAGACATTGCTGGATGTAGTGGAGGACGGTGGAGGTGAGGGTGTGGGTGCAGGCCGGGAGGCGCTTGTGCCTGTGTCCTGGGAGGGGGATTGGATCTGTGTGTTTGGTTGTGGCACAGGGGAAGAGGGAGGGGTGTGACCCGGAGGTGGTGAATGTCCTTCGTCCCACCTTGTGTATGCTGGTGGTGGTGAGGCTGGTAGTGGTGGCTCCCCGGCTGATCATGGTGAGACACAGGTTGCACACCACAGTTCGATGGTCATCCCCACTCTCACTAAAAAACATCCACACCTTTGAACACCTAGCTCTCTGCATGGAGGCTTGCTGCGAGGGGGTGCTTTGGGAAACAATTGGGGGATTCTTCGCTCTGGCTCTGCCTCTACCCCTGGCCACCCCACTGCCTCTTCCAACCTGTCATGCTGCTGCACTTGCCTCCACCTCTGAAGCCCTGTCTTCAGTAGGCTTAGCAAGCCAGGTGGGGTCAGTCACCTCATCGTCCAGCAGCTCTTCCTCCGAATACTCTGTGTTCTCCTCCCTCGGACTTACTGCCCTTACTACTACCTTACTGACAGACAACTGTGTCTCATCATCCTTATCCACAAAAAGCTCTTGAGACAGTTGCCGGAAGTCCTCAGCCTCATCACCCGGACATCGGTCACAACAAACTCCTCAGGTGGGTGAGGAACACTTTTTTCCCACTCAGGGCAGGGACCCGAGAACAGTTCCGGGGAGTCTGCCTGCTCAGAATATGTCATTTTCATGGAGTGAGAAGGCTAGGAGGAAGGAGGAGCAAAAGGATTCAGAGGGCAGGCCATAGTCCGGGAGTAGTGGACTGCATAGAAGACTGGATGGTCGATACATTTCTGGACGCGTTTTCTGCCATCCACGACAGGACCTGCTTGCACTGCTCTTCTTGTAATAAAGGTCTACCATGCGGACCCGCAAATTGTGATATGAAGCTGGGGAGTGTAAGGACTTGGTGTTCTCATAATTTCTAAGCAGCCAACTGTGATTCACCCTGCCCAGGAACTCGGCCTTTGCCCACACCCTCACTTGGACGACCGCGTCCGCTTCCACGTCCTCGACCCTTACCCCTACTCCTCATCATGGCTGATTAAGGATAGAGCAGGGCCCAAATAAATTCCCCTACTGTACAGCACTGACAACTGTGGCTTAATTCACCACACAGAGACTTGTAGATAGCGGAGGCTCTATGCTGTGACTTGAAAAAATTAACCCGCTGTCTTGCGCTGATACCTAGGGGTAATTTACCGCTCGCAGAGACTTGTAGATAAGACAGGCTGTATGGAGTGGGAGAAAACTCTAAAGCCAGTGGATAGTGCTGATAACTGCGGCTACCTCATCCCACCCAAGGAAAGGGTATTGTGAGACGCTCTGCACAGGGGCAGAAAACTATACAGCCAGTGGATAGTGCTGGTAACTGTGGCTACCTCAACCCCCCCCCCCCCCCCCCCCCCCAAGAAAAGAGTATTGTGAGACGCTCTGCACAGGGGCAGAAAACTCTAAAGCCAGTGGTTAGTGCTAATAACTGTGGCTACCTCAACCCCCATCCCCCAAGGAAAGGGTATTGTGCGATGCTCTGCAAAGGTGCAGAAAGCTCTACAGGCAGTGGATAGTGCAAATAACTACGGCTGCCTCAACCCCCCCAAGGAAACGGTATTGTGAGACGCTCTGCACAGTGGCAAAGCTGAAATAGTTTGCAGTGTCCCAGGAAATATTAGAGTAGTGTTTAGCGATGAGACCTCTGCCTAATGCACTGCACACTGAGAACACTAAAGCTGTAATGCTCTGCACAGGCCTAGATGCTTTTTTAAAAAAAGGGTGCACTACTGCTCCCAGCCAGCCACAACAGTAATGCACATGATGAGGAGTAGCCCTAAGGAGGACCGTTGGGGTTCTTGAGGACAGGATCCTACTCTAACACTTTCCCTATATCAGCATCAGCACTTTCCCTAACCTCTGCCAGCATGCGTCTGAGGCGAGCCGTGGGCGAGACCAGTTTAAGTACTCGGCAGTCACCTGATCCCGTCAGCCACTCACTGCTGTTGGCGGGCAGAGGTCTGACACGTCACAGCAGGAAGTGGTAATGCCTTCCCCGCATGTCTATTGGCTAGAAAATGGCAGTAAACATGCGGGGAGGGAAATGAAATTGACCCGATTACCGCGTGGTGATCGTCTCGAGTAAAGAGCATCTCGAGTACCCTAATACTCGAATGAGCAGCAAGCGCGCAGACGAGTGTGTTCGCTCATCTCTAGTTTTTAACATTAGAAAGTCCCATTGATATTAGTGTGAAAAAAACGCGCAAGAAAAACGCAAGTGTGCAGGAGCCCTTATACTGAAGATAACCCATATATTACACAAAAGATAACCCATATATAACACAGAAGATAACATACTGTTGCGGCAGTTCTAGGATTGCTGCCGTGCTGATAGTCTGGTGCAGGTTTTGCAGGTGGTTCTCCATCTTCTGGCCCTGGTGGGTTTGGTATTAGGTGAGATATGCTTAGCCGCACCTGTAGGTGATTGTTAGGGTTAATTAGTCTGGCTGGTGCTGGACTGAATTGCTGTTGAATCATCAGTCTAGCTCTGACTGTGGTCTCAGACAGAGCTTGATCCTGGATCATACATTTGCCTGCTGCATCAAAGCTAAGTTTGTGTTTTCTTTTCTACTGTGTATCTTATGTTTTCCCTGTCTCACGTAGGGTTAACTAAGGGCCAAGGTACAAGGTCAGGTACGTCCTTGTCAGTGTGAATGGTCTGCGTTTAGGCAGGTCCCCGTCCCTGAGGTTATTTTGATAGGGAAAGAGTTCCCATATTTTGGTTTGTTATTTTTTTTTACACAACTTGCGCACATTTGTGCGAGATCTGCGGGTTACGGATCCAGCACGATCTGGGTGGACGTGACAATAACATATAAGGTAACCCGTATATAACACAAAAGATAATCAATATATAACACAGAGGATAATGTATATAACACATTGGTTAACCCAAATACAGAGGTTCAATCCCCGCAGTGGTTCAGGTAGCTGGCTCAGGGTTGACTCAGCCTTCCATCCTTCCAATGTTGGTAAAATGAGAACCCAGCTTGCTGGGAGGGGTGGGGGGTGGTGGTTAATAAACAAATTACCTGAAAGCGCTGTGGAATAAATTGGCACTATACAAATAACAAGTCCCTTCCTCTATATACATGTATAATACAACACAGAATATAATATAGCACATAACAGAGCATAACTAGTATACATATAATAACACATATACTAAAAAGACCCGACGTCCCGATTTAGGTGGGACAGCCCCGCTTTCAGGATGTCTGGTCATAAGGTGATTACCAGCAGGGCTGCTGCGGCTCCGCGGCTGGTAATCGCTCTGTGGCGCTGTTGCGAAATGCAAATGCTGAAGACAGTGTGTGCTTCCGGGAGCATCCTCCTGGACCTCTACTCCTTGGTTCCACAGGAGGGGAGGAGAAGGGAGGAGGTGTTTGGGCACACACACTTCGGCCCACAGCATCGCCAAGCAAAGGAGCAGCAGTGCTCTGAAGACCAGGAGGAGGGTAGGTTTATGGATTTCAGGGCGGCTCTATTACTACAGATGCTACTGTAGGGGTCACTATTACTACAGGGGCTACTGTGGGGGTCACTACTACTACTGAGGCCGATATAGTGAAGACTATTACTAATGAGGCCACAATGGGGGGGGGGGGGGGTCACTATTACTACTGGGGCCGCTATAGGGGACAGTATTACTACTGAGGCTACTGTGGGGGTCACTATTACTACTACGGGGACCACTTTGCATGTGGCAGTGTACCTCTAGATGACTTAGGGTATGTTTATACGTGGCAAAAATGCTGTGGAATGTCCGCAGCTAAAATTTCTGGGGCAAATTCCGTAGCATTAATGCATCTAAAAACAGTCCTAATCCATACCATTGGTGCGGTATTTGACTGGAAGTCAGCCACATATCCACAGCTTGTTTCATACTATGTGGCGCTCCCCCTCACCTCCTCCGAAGGCTTCCAGCAGTCAGCGCTCCCCACCTTCTGGTTACCAGCGGCCTGTAGTAGGCTTCACCTGATCAGCATCATCTGAACAGCAGTGCCGCACCTGACCAAGCCGCCGGGAACCGGAAGCCAGGGGACGCTGATGGCAGGCAGCTATTGGAGGAGCTGAAGGGAAGCGCTGCATAGCATGAATTCAGCTACACTGGGGGCCCTAAATGTGGTTCCCCCTTGGCCTATAAAAGGCTCTCAGAGGCTCCTTGTGTGCAGTGACCTCTTCTCCTGCTTGTGTAGAGCTTGTTGACCACTAGACGCCTCTACGACGCAGAGAAGACATGTCATCCCGTTACCAGAGTCTGAGAGGGGCGCACTACTAGATTGTGAGAAGCTGGATGGTCGTGTCGATGAGTTGTCCCCCACCGGGCGATTCTGACCAGACTGTTATGAGGTGTTGGGATGAGTGGATGTGTGAGGACAAGGCGACTGTGCTCAGGACACCCCCTACAGACCACCAGTGGTGAGAACCTTCTGACCAGACTGTTAGAAGGTGTTGGGACTAGTGGATGTGTGATGACAAGGTGACCGGGCTCAGGACGCCCCCTATAGACCACCAGTAGAGAAGACCATCTGACCAAACTGTTAGGAAGTGTTGGGACCAGTGAATGTGTGATGACAAGGTGACCTCCTTCTACATTGCTCTGTGCTCCTTCTAGATCTGTTATCTGCCTGCTACATTACTCTGTATTCCTCCTTTTATATTGCTCTGTTCTCATCCTTCTAGACCTGTCCTTCTCCTTCTACATTACCTTGTGCTCCTCCTCCTAGACCCGTTCTCCTCCATCTACATAACCTTGTGCTCCTCCTTCTAGACCTGTTCTCCTCCATCTACATTACCTTGTTCTCCTCATCCTAGACCTGTCCTCCACCTCCTACATTACTCTGTGCCCCTCCTTCTAGACCTGTCATCCTCATTCTACATTACACTGTACTCCTCCTCCTAGACCTGTCTTCTGCCTCCTACATTACTCTGTGCCTCTCCTTCTAGACCTGTTCTCCTTCTATATTACGCTGTACGCCTCCTCCTACACCTGTCCTTCTCCTTCAACATTGCCTTCTTCTTCTCCTTCCAGACCTGTTCTTCTCCTTCTACATTACTCTATGCTCTTCCTTCTAGACCTGTTCTTTTCCTTCTATATTACTCTGTGCTCCTTTTTCTAGACCTGTCCTCTGTATTACTCTGTGCTGCTCCTTATAGCCCTGTCTTCCACCTTCTACCTTTCTATGTTCTCCACCTTCTTCACTGCTCCTTTTAGTCCCGTGTTCCTCCTTCTACATTATCCCGTGCTCCTCTTTCTAGACCTGTCCTCTGCCTACAACACAATGGCCCACTCTCTCCAGTTGATGGCCTCTCCTGAATCTCAGTGTGCCTCACTGACCAAATATTTAGTGTATCCTACTTAGGCCAGCTGCACACGGCTGTGACGGGCTCCGCCGCGGAATTCCGCGGCGGAGCCCGTCACGGCGCCCCCAAGAGACCCCAATACTTACCTGCGGATCTGGCGTCCTACGTCCCGCATGATGCTTCAGAGTGACGCGCCGCAGCGTCATGTGATACGCCGGCCACGTCACATAACACGCCCACAGCGTCACATGACGTGCCGGCCACGTCATATGATGCGACGGCGGTAGGCGGGGAAGTGGTTTCACGCTATCTTCCGCTGTGCTACAGCGGAAGATAGCATGACGGACGGCTTCCATTGACTGCAATAGAAGCCGTCTGCACGTACACCCGCGGCAAATAGAGCATGCCGCGGGTGAGGACGGGTGATTTCACGGTGCGGAATTCCGCGCTGTGAGCATTGAGCTATTAGGTTCAATAGAACGTAATAGCTGCGGGCAACGCAGCGGATTTCTGCCGCGTATTACGCGGCGGAAATCCGTCTGTGGGAAGGAGGCCTTACACACCACCTCCTCATGCCGCCCCTCTTTGTTCGTTTCCCCCGAGGCTCTATCCTGGTTCCTGTCCCCTCCTCCATCTACACCTCTTGCTTACGACAGCTCATTGAAATCCATGGCTTTCTGTCTAAAAGCTAAAGCTCGAGCAGCAGACCAGTGCGAAAATACATCTCATCCAAGAGTAGTTTTCCTTTATTGCATCCACATACATTTCGGCCAAACACTCTAGCCTTTTTCAAGTCAACTTGTTTGGCCAAAATGTTGTCTGTATGTGGATGGAATAAAGGAAAACATCTCTTGGATGAGAAGATGTATTTCCAGGTCGGCCCCATTTTCAATGGAGGTTGCCCTCTGACCTTGATAGAGTCAGGAAGAGCTCTTAAAAGCACCTCCCTTCCACCATTCCTTAGTGTCTTCTTGTCCCTTGGGTGGCCAGATGCAAGCTCCAGGGAGGTTCACCTACTGGAGGCACGTAGTGCAGAAAATCCCCTGGAAGGAAGAGGTCGGGGCGGCATACCTTAGCAGTCCCTGCATCTCCAACCTGCGCCGCCATGGAGCCGTCAGCCGCCGAGCAGCGCAGGCTTCCTTTAGCGGGTCGACACCTTCCAGCCGCAGCTGCTGCGATCAGGTAGTTCCTCCTGACAGGGGAACGGCAGCGGTGGCCTCCTTGGTCCTCGGGGCGCGTATCGGTGACGTCATCCGGCGTGGTGATGTCACGCGCACAATGTAGGGGGCGTGGTGGGAGACCCTCCATGCAGCAGAACCCCACTTGAGAGGAAGGCATGTTAAAATCCTAACCGATAACATGACAGCCCTGTCGTTTGTTCGTCACCAGGGAGGAACACGACACCCACACCTCCAACAGCTGGCAGCAAGGATACTTCCTGGGCAGAATCCACCATGTTATCCCTTTCAGCCATCCATCTGAAGGGGTCCAAAAACATCATCGCAGACTTCCTCAGCAGACAAAGTGTCCTTCCAGGAGAATGGTGTCTGAACCAGCAAGCCTCCAATCATCTAACACGCCAGTGGGGAAAACCGCAGATCGATCTGTTTGCCACGAGGGAAAATACGAAATGCCGGGACTTCTATTTTCTCAACTCAAGAGACAACCCATGCGGGGTAGACGCCCTGTCTCAAAATTGGGACATGGACTTGGCCTACGCATTTCCCCCCTTCCCACTGATTCCGTACACCCTCAAAAAGACTCAGGCCAGCCGCGCGGCAGTAATCCTAGTCGCTCCCATGTAGGACAAGAGGGCCTTAGCGATCCGGGGCCCACTTCGACTACCGGCCATGGAAGATCTCCTTTTCCAGGGCCCACTAACATACTCGGGGGTAGAAAAACTGAAGCTAGCGGTCTGGATGCTGAAGGTGTAATACTTCGGGGGAAGGGACTCTCGCACAAAGTAATTACCACCTTGACTAAAAGTCATAAACCCGTAACCACAGCCATCTATAATAGAGTGTGGAAGAAGTTCTCAGAGTTCTGTAACTTAGATCCAAGCTAAATCCCAGATATAGATATACCCATAATCCTAGAATTTCTGCAGGCGGGCCTAGAGAAAGGCCTTAGCCCAAGAACTCTTAGGGTTCAGGCAGCAACGTTAGGATCCTATTTGAATTTTCCATTGGCGGAGCACCGTTGGGTCCATCGGTTCCTTAAGGGAGCAGACATACTTCGATCCTTTATTAAGGAAACTTTTCCTACTTGGGACCTGAATTTAGTCCTAAATAGTTCTGCAAACCACCCTTTGAACCCCTCTCCCAACTGCCTCTAAGACTACTTATGCTAATAGTTTCTCTCCTAGTCACCATAACCTCGGCCCGGAGAGTAGGAGAGCTACAAGCCTTATGTTGTGTATAGCCACACATGTTGATACAAGATGATAGAATCACGTTTAAATTAGACCCAGCTTTTCTTCTGAAAGTAGTATCCAAATTCCATAGAGAGCAGACAATTACCCTGGCCTCCTTTTGCCCAAACCCCCGTAACGACAGAGAACGAGAGTTCCACAGCTTAGATGTCAGAAGGGCCTTTCTAACCTATTTAGAGGCTACCCACTCTTTTCGAAAAAATTACCTCTTTGTCCAATTTCAGGGGCCGGGCAAAGGAAAGACGGCATCTAAAAGTGCTATTGTGAGATGGACCAAGACTGCCATCCAGGAGGCGTACAAAGCTAGGGGTCTCGATCCCCCAGGAAAAATCAGAGCCCACTCCACAGGCTCCCTCTCCTCCTCATGGGCAGAGAAGGGCCAGGCATCCGCCGAGCAAATCTGCAAAGTGGCCACCTGGTCTAGCCTACACACCTTTATCAAACACTATAGGGTTAATGTACAGTCGGACAAAGACCTGGGATACGGACGGAAAGTCCTCCAGCGGTAGTCCCGCCCTAAGTCACCCATAATTTGGTATTGCTCCATTGTAATGGGGCCGTCGGGATGACGACCGGGAAATGTACGGATTACTTACCGGTAGTCCCATTTCCAGGAGTCATCATGACGGCCCGTAGTTCCCTCCCCTATAGAATATTTATGTTCTTTTCAATGTAAATATGAGCCAATAAAGGTACATTTTGGTTCAGTAAACATTGTCCACCGTAATAATTTGAAAGCCACTGAGGAGATGGTGGAGGGGAGGGGCTTCAAGGGCTCTTCCTGTCCCTACCGAGGTCAGAGGGCAACCTCCATTGTAAATGGCTCCCGGAAAAAGTTATGGCGGTCAGAAGATGGCGACAGAAAATAATTAAAAAATTAAATATCTTTGGAAAAAAATAAAAAGTAGTTCAGCAACTACTACAAGAAAAAACGATACAAATTTAGTATCGTAGTGTTCTATTGGCCGAGAGAATAAAAATCATGTCATTTTTGGAGCAGTGTGTGCGCCGTAGAACCAAGACGCACCCAGAGACGGCGGAATTTCATTTTCCATTTCACTGAACTTTTAAAAAAGTTTTTCAGTAAATTCTATGGTACATTAACCCTTTCCCTCCATATGACGTAAGGGTACGTCATGGCAGCGGGGTACTTTCCGCAACCGCACGTACTCTTCCGTCATGTGGATAGCGCAAGATCAGGAGAGAGCTAACGCTATCCGGCAGCGGGAGCCGGCTGTCACTGACAGCCAGGGCTCCTGCTGCAACAGTGGGGGTGCATTGGAGATGTGACCCCCGCTATTAACCCCTTCCCTGCTGTGATCTATGTAGATCGCGGCATTGGAAGGGCTTAAAGAGGGAGCGCGCTCCCTCTGTGATGTTATCGGGCTCTCGTAATATAATCGTAGAGAGCCTGGCTGGTTGCCATGCCAACAGGATGCCAGATACCGGCGTCCTGTATTGCCATTGCCTATGATCGTTGATAACAAGTGATAAGGCATTGCAGGAGAGAAGTCCTGCCATGCCTTATCATAGCGATCATCGGTGCTGTGCTGCAAGGCCCCCAGAGGGACACAAATAGTGTAAAACGAAGAGCGAAGTAATGTACAAAAAATAAAAATGTAAAAAAAAACTTTTGGGGGGCTTTTTCTCATATTAGCATAAAAACAAAACACATATTTGGTATCGTCGTGTCCGTAACGACATGTACAATAAGTTGAACATGCCTTTTATCCTGCACAGCAAAAAGCGTAAAAACACGCTAAAAAAATTTGGCAAAATGCTAATTTTTAGCATTTTGCTTCCCAAAAACCGCAATAAAAGTGATAAAAAAGCCGAATGTACCCCAAAAAGGTAACAATAAAAATAACAGCTTGTCACGCGGAACATGTACAGCCTCACAGCGCTCCGTCCGCGGGAAAATAAAACGTTACGGAACTTAGATTGCAACAGGGAAAAATATTTTTTGTTTTCTGTAAAACAGAGTTTTTAAAGTGGAAAACCTAAAAAAATGTTTTGGTATTGCCGTAATCGTACCGACCTGCAGAACAAATGTACGCTGCGGGATTAGTGCTGTAAACAAACAATGGCGCAATGGAGGTGTTTTCCCTCCCCGCAGACGTTCCACAATACGTTGTATGCTGCCAATAAAGCGACACTTTTTGAAAAGTAGAGATGAAAAATGTTGTGTCCTTATGGCAGTGAGGGGGTTAAAGTATAAACAACTCTCTCTCTAACGTCGCCTCCAGTCCGGCGCCGCTGATATAGCAAGCCATGTCATCACGGTTATGGCTCACATGACTGCTACAGCCAATCGCTGGCCTCGGAGTGCATGTGACCATTGAGGCCAGTGATTGGCTGCAGCAGTCATGTGAGCCATGAACGTGACCTCAGCACTTCCTATAACAGCGGAGAGCGGGACGGAGCGGAGGCGGAGTCTAAATGCTGTAAGAGCGCTTCAAAGGCGATGGCGGCGACTAATGGACAAAGACGAGACGATAACCATAGGAACGGGCGAGTGATGCCACCACCAGCCTGTTCACTCTCGTGCCGCCTGTTTATACCGGCAGACATGGCGCTGGCTTGTGCGGATCTCATTGATCGCTCAGTGTGAATGCGGGTGACGGTCGGCCGACGAACGGGAATTCACGCGCTTCTGGTTTGTTTACACCGGCATAAAAATGAGGTCTTAAACACCCGGAAGCTGATGACCAGGGCTGATGACCCGGGCTGATGACCCACGCTGAAGACCCGCGCTGATGACCCGCGCTGATGACGCGCGCTGATGACCCGGGCTGTTGACCCGCGCTGATGACCCGGGCTGATGAAACGCGCTGAAGACCCGGGCTGATGACCCGCGCTGATGACCCGCGCTGAAGACCCGGGCTGATGACCCGCGCTGATGACCCGGGCTGATGACCCGCGCTGATGACCCGCGCTGATGAAACGCGCTGAAGACCCGGGCTGATGACCCACGCTGAAGACCCGCGCTGAAGACCCGCGCTGATGACCCACGCTGAAGACCCGCGCTGAAGACCCGCGCTGATGACCCACGCTGAAGACCCGGGCTGATGACCCGGGCTGATGACCCACGCTGAAGACCCGCGCTGAAGACCCGGGCTGATGACCCACGCTGAAGACCCGCGCTGATGACCCGCGCTGATCACACCCGCTGATGACCCCCGCTGAAGACCCGGGCTGATGACAGCCGCTGATGACCTGCGTTCATGACCCGCGCTGATCACACCCGCTGATGACCCGCGCTGATCACACCCGCTGATGACCTGCGTTCATGACCCGCGCTGATCACACCCACTGATGACCCGCGCTGATCACACCCGCTGATGACCCGCGCTGATGACACCCGCTGAAAACACCCGCTGATGACCCACGCTGATGACACCCGCTGAAAACACCCGCTGATGACCCCCGCTGATGACCCACGCTGACGACACCCGCTGATGACATGCTGACCGCTGCAGCGCAGAGGGGCGCAGGAGGCGGGGTCAGTTTAATATTTTTTGACTATTTAGACTCTGCGCTATAACGTGTGAGTCAGATAACAGACGCGGTTAGACAGGCCCCGCCCAGCTTTGTCGCGCCTAGTCTAACATCGCGGTCATTATCACGGATCTATAGCAGGACGACGTCTGTTCACGCTGTAAGTGATCGCTCGTTCGCACGTCATTGGACAGCGATGGTTTGGTCGGTCGCATGGACTAAGGACTGAGCGATGCCGGATGGCATATTAGTAGTTTACGCTTCAGTTATTCCTGCTGCCGATTCCAGCCAATGAGGTGGCTGGAATCGGCACCATGTGACCTCCCATTGTGCACGAGCAGTACAGTTCAGCTGCCGTGCACGATGAGAGCTGTGCCCGCGCCTCACGTGACCGGTGACGTCACCGATACATGAATTTGCCCGCGAATTCCGAGTCCTGGCATCTACAGAGGAAGCTGATGGTTGGAGCCTTTAGTACTACTTACAACGTGGGAGAGGAAGATTTCTGCGCTGTGTGTGGTGAGTACCTACCTGAGATTAATGCGCTGTGTGCTGAGTACCTACCTGAGATTTATGCGCTGTGCGCTACGTGTGATGAGTACCTACCTGAGATTTATGCGCTGTGTGCTGAGTACCTACCTGAGATTGATGCGCTGTGTGCTGAGTACCTACCTGAGATTTATGCGCTGTGTGCTGAGTACCTACCTGAGATTGATGCGCTGTGTGCTGAGTACCTACCTGAGATTGATGCGCTGTGTGCTGAGTACCTACCTGAGATTTATGCGCCGTGTGCTGAGTACCTACCTGAGATTTATGCGCTGTGCGCTACGTGTGATGAGTACCTACCTGAGATTTATGCGCTGTGTGCTGAGTACCTACCTGAGATTTATGCGCTGTGCGCTACGTGTGATGAGTACCTACCTGAGATTTATGCGCTGTGTGCTGAGTACCTACCTGAGATTTATGCGCTGTGCGCTACGTGTGATGAGTACCTACCTGAGATTTATGCGCTGTGTGCTGAGTACCTACCTGAGATTTATGCGCTGTGCGCTACGTGTGATGAATACCTACCTGAGATTTATGCGCTGTGTGCTGATGAGATTTATGCGCTGTGCGCTACGTGTGATGAATACCTACCTGAGATTTATGCGCTGTGTGCTGAGTACCTACCTGAGATTTATGCGCTGTGCGCTACGTGTGGTGAGTACCTACCTGAGATTTCTGCGCTGTGTGCTGAGTACCTACCTGAGATTTCTGCGCTGTGTGATGAGTACCTACCTGAGATTTCTGCGCTGTGTGCTGAGTACCTACCTGAGATTTATGCGCTGTGCGCTACGTGTGGTGAGTACCTACCTGAGATTTATGCGCTGTGTGCTGAGTACCTACCTGAGATTTATGCGCTGTGTGCTGAGTACCTACCTGAGATTTATGCGCTGTGCGCTACGTGTGGTGAGTACCTACCTGAGATTTATGCGCTGTGTGCTACGTGTGGTGAGTACATCACCTGAGATTTGCGCGACGCCACTTGACGAAACCTGTCTTTTTTGGCAGATTTGTGCGCTACGTGTGGAGACGCGGCCACCCGAGATTTGTGAGCTTTTTTGCAAACTTACGTGTGGAGAGGATCCTGACGTTTGGACGCGTTTTGAGAATTTCGCTTCGCTTGCACACAAGCTGACATAACTCGTCGAGGTAAGATGCTGCATCTGCTAAAATTTTCATTGCGTGCATCTGCTCATACGTGCTTATTTTGCGCATATTTGCAGGTTTTCGCTTGCATATGTATGTACGTGTGTATGTGTGTGTATATACACACACACACACACACACACACACACACACACACACACAATAAATATATATATAATGTGCGTGTGTATAATTCTTCTGACCAGGTTGGGGGAGTAGTGGTCAATGTAAGTGGGTGGAGCGGATCTAGGGATCAGTAATACTGGTGTGATGTGACTGTTAACCTGCTGATTTTTCGTCATTTCCTGCAGATCTGACGTCCTTGAGAATGGGAAGAGACCCTCGCCGTTCAGCAATCTTGAAACCCTTCGTTTTTTGGACTGCTTTTTGCCGGTGATTCCCTTTTTTTATTTTTTTTTATTTTTTGAAAGCTTTTTGGAGTATCCTGAAAAACTGCGCAATATTTTACACCGATTGAGTAAACAGAAAAGATACCCAAACACAGCGGCCTTTGGTTTATCAGGGAATGACACTTGGTGTAAAATCCACATTTTTAATAAATAATAAAACGTGATTTGAATTTGTTTTTTTGTTTTACCTTATTTATGTTTTAACTCCTGATTACCCACGCTGTAAAGCCGGCTGCATATGGCTGTGACGGGCTCCGCCATGGAATTCCGGGGCGGAGCCCGTCACGGCGGCCCCAAGAGACCCCAATACTTACCTCCGGTTCCGGAGTCCCGCATGACGCCTCAGTGCGCATGGGCAATCGAGCGCGTGACGCACCGCAGCGGCATGTGACGCGGTAGGCGTAGAGGCGGTTTCACGCTATTTTCCGCTGTGCTACAGCGGAAAATAGCGTGAATGGACGGCTTCCACAGACTGCAATGGAAGCCGTCCACGCGTACACCCGCGGCAAATAGAGCATGCTGTGGGTGAGGACGGGTGATTTTTACGGTGCGGAATTCCGCTGTGAAATTCCGCACCGTAAGCATTGAGCTATTAGGTTGAATAGATCCGTCTGTGGGAAGGAGCCTTAAGGCCTCATGGCCAATAGCAAAATGGAATAGCGGTTTCCGCAGCAGATTTGCCCCTAGGGAATCATTGGCCATCCCGTCCATTAAACTGATTTTTGCACCCGCGGATGGAATTTTAATAGAATTGCGTTTTTCATGCGTGGGAGAAAAAACCGCGGCATGCTCCATTTTACCGCGTATCGGCCACATTGCTATCACATTGATAGCAATGTGTGCAGATATCTGCATGCAAAAATGATACAATAGAAAGCTGATTCTACGCGGATTGTATTTTTCTAGTGGACATGAGGCCTAAGGCCGCCTGCAGACGGCCGTGTCGCATCCAGCTGCTCGCAACGGGACCCGACCTGAGCGCCTGCAGCGAGCAGTGCGGAACTCGCCCGCTCCCGCAGCTCTGACTCATGTGCCAGCAGACGGCACATGCGCAGAGCCGGCAGCCAGCGAGTGGCGTTTCTGTACGAGGCTCTGCGAACCCCGCATGGCGCGGTTTGTTTTCTGCGCGTGATTTCGCGTAGACAAACCACGGCCTTCTGCATAGGATTGCGTATTGAAATGCAATCCTATGCAGGCGTGTACAGCCGGAAATGTACGGTGCTGCGTCTGGCATAGACTGAAGTGGCAGCGGTGCGCACTCGTCATCAGCTGATTGGCAGGGATTCTGGGAGGCAGATCAACACTTCACTGCGCATAGATCATCAGTACTGGAGTCCCAGGGAACCCTTTTAACTCCTTGCCACCGCAGCACGTGAATGTATGTATATGTTAGGAAGCAGCTTTCTGGAATGGACTTGCATTTGCATCCTACAGATCTGAGCCCACACCATCTACTGCTGAAGACTGTTGCTAATGACAGTTGGCCTCCCACAGCCACAGAGGGGATGGGTGAGACAACAGATTCCCGCTGTTAACCCTTTCCAGTCCAATGTCGGCCCTGCCCCGACATCATAATTTCCCTCCACAGCTCCAATGTCGGAGCAGGCCCGACACTGCAGTGCAGGAGTGGATCTGCACCCGATCGTCAGGCACATCGGGTGCAGATGCACTCCTGCACTGGTCCTCATCGAGGACCCCCGAGGAGAAGGCAGAAAGGGATTTTAATCCTTTCTGCCTTCTCCTTTACACATTACTTAGCGCTATGTAATGCATAGATTCTGGCCGGCGATCATGTGACCGCCGGAGTTACCTGACCCCAGCAGTCACATGATCGCCGAGCCGGGAGGCAGAAGGAGAGTACGGAAGACGCCGGACAGGTAAGCAGGTCCCTCCCTGCACCCTCCTGAACTGTCAGATCAGGAGGGTGCAGGGAAAATGTATTTTTTCTCACCCATTCTCCCCAGCTCCAAATAAATTGGTTCTGGGGAGAATGGGTGAGAAAAAATAAATGGATTGGAAAGGGTTAATGCTTTGCATGCAACGATTGCTCTTATTTCATTAGGTTTTTGTATGTAATCAGATATACTTCAGTCTAAGCCGACCTGAGTATAAGCCAAGGTACCAACTTTTACCCCAAAAACCTGGGGTCAATTATTGACTTGAGTATAAGCCAAGGGGAAATATTAGGTACCTCGGCTAACACTGGGATCGGCTATACTCGAGTATGCATTGTGGCTGCTGCTACAGGCCAAGTGGGCAGTATTGTCCGGGTCTCCTGGACTCATGGTTAGTGTAGGGACTAGCGGTATAACCAGGAGCTTAGAAGTTTGCTCGCTAGCTTCACGTTTTGTCTAAAATGTCAAGTAATACCTGTTCTTTATAATCAGCCTATCTGTTAGTAGTGGTTGCATTTTTGGCTTCTGTATGCAGTGTTTTCTATCTCTGTGTATTCTGTTCCGTCTCTGTTATATGCCATGCGTGTGTCCTGTTCTGTGGCTCCTAAGATCAGCTATGGCCCAGTTCCGAAGACCACTGGGCCGCCCTCTTATTTGGGCGATGTCTACGCTTAGGTCGACCCCTCCCCCCCCCTTTTAGCACAGGGTCAGTGGCATGGATTCCATGTGAATTTCCTGTGTGCATGTATACTACTAGACTACTAGTCCTTTGGTCACGATGGTGTTGGCAGTCTGCTAAATCTGCCCACACGATCATAACAGTCTGTTCAGAAAGCCACATAGTACTGATTACATTTTGGGCCCCATTTGTGCATACTAACATAACATTAGGGCCACAATGGGTACATTTCTGAAAACAATACAAACAGGGGTATCCATTTTGGGGTCTCAGTGCACATGAAAATGATGATTTTTGGTGGAAAAAAATTTAGAATAGCACATTAGCCGAAATAAAGCCTTATTATAATTTTTTTTTTATCATAATTCCATTAATTCCTGAAAATGTGTGATCTAAATACTCCTCACACCACTCAGTGAACACAAAGGGGTGTACTTTGTAAAATAGGGTCATTTTAGGGGGTATGTATTCTGACACCCACGAGCCTTTGCAATCTTGGCTCAGTGGAGGAAAAAGGATTTAGCAAAATGAGGTTCAACTTGAATGTCTCCAAAATGGTTCCAAACAAAGGATGTTTTTGCAAATGTGCGTCCAGAATAAAGTGAACAGATGGAAATATATGTTGGCAAAGATTTGTAGAGTATGCTTGCACATATGAGATAACATTTGCAAATGTTAAAAAATTACAATGTCTTCAAAACTGTCAATATTAATTTTAATTAATATACCCAACTTCTAACTGCCCATTGTTACCACTTAAACGAAGTACAACAAGGCACAGAAAAAACAATGTAAGAATCACTTCGATTTGCAAACATGCCCATCTTGAAAGCGTCCTACTGAGCCAACATCTAGGACCGCCAGTCTCTCTGCTGCTTCAACAATGATTGTGAGCAAACGCAGTGTGGTAATCTAGAAATACCTTAGATAACCTGTAAAGAAGAAAGAAAAAAGTTTGCAAGAAAATAAATAAAAGCTTAGTCTATCCAAAAATACCCCCCCCCCCCCCCCCCAAAAAAGGTGAGTCACCGGCAAAAAGCAGTCCATAAAACGAAGGGTTTCAAGATTGCTGAACGTCGAGGGTCTCTTCACTGTCGGACAGCCTTCCCATTCTCAAGGACGTCAGATCTGCAGGAAATGACGAAAAATCAGCAGGTTAACAGTCACATCACACCAGTATTACTGATCCCTAGATCCGCTCCACCCACTTACATTGACCACTACTCCCCCAACCTGGTCAGAAGAATCAAGAATCTTATTTTATATGCACACACGCACACGCACACGCACGCACACACGCACACACGCACACACGCTTTCTTCTCAAAACGCGTCCAAACGCCAGGATCCTCTCCACACGTAAGTTTGCAAAAAAGCTCACAAATCTCGGGTGGCCGCGTCTTCACACGTAGCGCACAAATCTGCCAAAAAAAGACAGGGTTCGTCAGGTGGCGTCGCGCAAATCTCAGGTGACGTACTCACCAGACGTAGCGCACAGCGCATTAATCCCAGGTAGGTACTCAGCACACAGCGCATTAATCCCAGGTAGGTACTCAGCACACAGCGCATTAATCCCAGGTAGGTACTCAGCACACAGCGCATTAATCCCAGGTAGGTACTCAGCACACAGCGCATTAATCCCAGGTAGGTACTCAGCACACAGCGCATTAATCCCAGGTAGGTACTCAGCACACAGCGCAGAAATCTCAGGTAGGTACTCAGCACACAGCGCAGAAATCTCAGGTAGGTACTCAGCACACAGCGCAGAAATCTCAGGTAGGTACTCAGCACACAGCGCAGAAATCCCAGGTAGGTACTCAGCACACAGCGCATTAATCCCAGGTAGGTACTCAGCACACAGCGCAGAAATCCCAGGTAGGTACTCAGCACACAGCGCAGAAATCCCAGGTAGGTACTCAGCACACAGCGCAGAAATCCCAGGTAGGTACTCAGCACACAGCGCATTAATCCCAGGTAGGTACTCAGCACACAGCGCATTAATCCCAGGTAGGTACTCAGCACACAGCGCATTAATCCCAGGTAGGTACTCAGCACACAGCGCATTAATCCCAGGTAGGTACTCAGCACACAGCGCATTAATCCCAGGTAGGTACTCAGCACACAGCGCATTAATCCCAGGTAGGTACTCACCACACAGCGCAGAAATCTCAGGTAGGTACTCACCACACAGCGCATTAATCTCAGGTAGGTACTCAGCACACAGCGCATTAATCTCAGGTAGGTACTCAGCACACAGCGCATTAATCTCAGGTAGGTACTCACCACACAGCGCATTAATCTCAGGTAGGTACTCACCACACAGCGCATTAATCTCAGGTAGGTACTCACCACACAGCGCATTAATCTCAGGTTGGTACTCACCACACAGCGCATTAATCTCAGGTAGGTACTCAGCACACAGCGCAGAAATCTCAGGTAGGTACTCAGCACACAGCGCAGAAATCTCAGGTAGGTACTCACCACACAGCGCAGAAATCTCAGGTAGGTACTCAGCACACAGCGCAGAAATCTCAGGTAGGTACTCACCACACAGCGCAGAAATCTCAGGTAGGTACTCACCACACAGCGCAGAAATCTCAGGTAGGTACTCACCACACAGCGCAGAAATCTCAGGTAGGTACTCACCACACAGCGCATTAATCTCAGGTAGGTACTCACCACACAGCGCAGAAATCTCAGGTAGGTACTCACCACACAGCGCATTAATCTCAGGTTGGTACTCACCACACAGCGCATTAATCTCAGGTAGGTACTCACCACACAGCGCATTAATCTCAGGTAGGTACTCACCACACAGCGCATTAATCTCAGGTAGGTACTCACCACACAGCGCATTAATCTCAGGTTGGTACTCACCACACAGCGCATTAATCTCAGGTAGGTACTCAGCACACAGCGCAGAAATCTCAGGTAGGTACTCAGCACACAGCGCAGAAATCTCAGGTAGGTACTCAGCACACAGCGCAGAAATCTCAGGTAGGTACTCAGCACACAGCGCAGAAATCTCAGGTAGGTACTCACCACACAGCGCAGAAATCTCAGGTAGGTACTCACCACACAGCGCATTAATCTCAGGTAGGTACTCACCACACAGCGCAGAAATCTCAGGTAGGTACTCACCACACAGCGCATTAATCTCAGGTAGGTACTCACCACACAGCGCAGAAATCTCAGGTAGGTACTCACCACACAGCGCATTAATCTCAGGTAGGTACTCAGCACACAGCGCAGAAATCTCAGGTAGGTACTCACCACACAGCGCATTAATCTCAGGTAGGTACTCACCACACAGCGCAGAAATCTCAGGTAGGTACTCACCACACAGCGCATTAATCTCAGGTTGGTACTCACCACACAGCGCATTAATCTCAGGTTGGTACTCACCACACAGCGCATTAATCTCAGGTAGGTACTCAGCACACAGCGCAGAAATCTCAGGTAGGTACTCAGCACACAGCGCAGAAATCTCAGGTAGGTACTCACCACACAGCGCATTAATCTCAGGTTGGTACTCACCACACAGCGCATTAATCTCAGGTTGGTACTCACCACACAGCGCATTAATCTCAGGTTGGTACTCAGCACACAGCGCAGAAATCTCAGGTAGGTACTCAGCACACAGCGCATTAATCTCAGGTAGGTACTCAGCACACAGCGCATTAATCTCAGGTAGGTACTCAGCACACAGCGCATTAATCTCAGGTAGGTACTCACCACACAGCGCATTAATCTCAGGTAGGTACTCAGCACACAGCGCAGAAATCTCAGGTAGGTACTCAGCACACAGCGCAGAAATCCCAGGTAGGTACTCACCACACAGCGCATTAATCTCAGGTAGGTACTCACCACACAGCGCATTAATCTCAGGTAGGTACTCACCACACAGCGCATTAATCTCAGGTAGGTACTCACCACACAGCGCATTAATCTCAGGTAGGTACTCACCACACAGCGCATTAATCTCAGGTAGGTACTCACCACACAGCGCATTAATCTCAGGTAGGTACTCACCACACAGCGCATTAATCTCAGGTAGGTACTCACCACACAGCGCATTAATCTCAGGTAGGTACTCACCACACAGCGCATTAATCTCAGGTAGGTACTCAGCACACGTAGCGCACAGCACATTAATCTCAGGTAGGTACTCAGCACACAGCGCATTAATCCCAGGTAGGTACTCAGCACACAGCGCATTAATCCCAGGTAGGTACTCACCACACAGCGCAGAAATCTCAGGTAGGTACTCAGCACACAGCGCATTAATCTCAGGTAGGTACTCAGCACACAGCGCATTAATCTCAGGTAGGTACTCAGCACACAGCGCATTAATCTCAGGTAGGTACTCAGCACACAGCGCATTAATCTCAGGTAGGTACTCACCACACAGCGCATTAATCTCAGGTAGGTACTCACCACACAGCGCATTAATCTCAGGTAGGTACTCACCACACAGCGCATTAATCTCAGGTAGGTACTCACCACACAGCGCATTAATCTCAGGTTGGTACTCACCACACAGCGCATTAATCTCAGGTAGGTACTCAGCACACAGCGCAGAAATCTCAGGTAGGTACTCAGCACACAGCGCAGAAATCTCAGGTAGGTACTCAGCACACAGCGCAGAAATCTCAGGTAGGTACTCAGCACACAGCGCATTAATCTCAGGTAGGTACTCACCACACAGCGCAGAAATCTCAGGTAGGTACTCACCACACAGCGCATTAATCTCAGGTAGGTACTCACCACACAGCGCATTAATCTCAGGTAGGTACTCACCACACAGCGCAGAAATCTCAGGTAGGTACTCACCACACAGCGCAGAAATCTCAGGTAGGTACTCACCACACAGCGCATTAATCTCAGGTAGGTACTCACCACACAGCGCAGAAATCTCAGGTAGGTACTCACCACACAGCGCATTAATCTCAGGTTGGTACTCACCACACAGCGCATTAATCTCAGGTAGGTACTCACCACACAGCGCATTAATCTCAGGTAGGTACTCACCACACAGCGCATTAATCTCAGGTAGGTACTCACCACACAGCGCATTAATCTCAGGTTGGTACTCACCACACAGCGCATTAATCTCAGGTAGGTACTCAGCACACAGCGCATTAATCTCAGGTAGGTACTCAGCACACAGCGCAGAAATCTCAGGTAGGTACTCAGCACACAGCGCAGAAATCTCAGGTAGGTACTCAGCACACAGCGCATTAATCTCAGGTAGGTACTCACCACACAGCGCAGAAATCTCAGGTAGGTACTCACCACACAGCGCAGAAATCTCAGGTAGGTACTCACCACACAGCGCATTAATCTCAGGTAGGTACTCACCACACAGCGCAGAAATCTCAGGTAGGTACTCACCACACAGCGCATTAATCTCAGGTAGGTACTCACCACACAGCGCAGAAATCTCAGGTAGGTACTCACCACACAGCGCATTAATCTCAGGTAGGTACTCAGCACACAGCGCAGAAATCTCAGGTAGGTACTCACCACACAGCGCATTAATCTCAGGTAGGTACTCACCACACAGCGCAGAAATCTCAGGTAGGTACTCACCACACAGCGCATTAATCTCAGGTTGGTACTCACCACACAGCGCATTAATCTCAGGTTGGTACTCACCACACACAGCGCACAGCACATTAATCTCAGGTAGGTACTCACCACACGGCGCATTAATCTCAGGTTGGTACTCACCACACAGCGCATTAATCTCAGGTAGGTACTCACCACACAGCGCATTAATCTCAGGTTGGTACTCACCACACAGCGCATTAATCTCAGGTAGGTACTCACCACACAGCGCATTAATCTCAGGTAGGTACTCAGCACACAGCGCATTAATCCCAGGTAGGTACTCACCACACAGCGCATTAATCTCAGGTAGGTACTCAGCACACAGCGCATCAATCTCAGGTAGGTACTCACCACACAGCGCATTAATCTCAGGTAGGTACTCAGCACACAGCGCAGAAATCTCAGGTAGGTACTCAGCACACAGCGCAGAAATCTCAGGTAGGTACTCACCACACAGCGCATTAATCTCAGGTTGGTACTCAGCACACAGCGCATTAATCTCAGGTTGGTACTCAGCACACAGCGCAGAAATCTCAGGTAGGTACTCAGCACACAGCGCATTAATCTCAGGTAGGTACTCAGCACACAGCGCATTAATCTCAGGTAGGTACTCACCACACAGCGCATTAATCTCAGGTAGGTACTCAGCACACAGCGCAGAAATCTCAGGTAGGTACTCAGCACACAGCGCAGAAATCCCAGGTAGGTACTCACCACACAGCGCATTAATCTCAGGTAGGTACTCACCACACAGCGCATTAATCTCAGGTAGGTACTCACCACACAGCGCATTAATCTCAGGTAGGTACTCACCACACAGCGCATTAATCTCAGGTAGGTACTCACCACACAGCGCATTAATCTCAGGTAGGTACTCACCACACAGCGCATTAATCTCAGGTAGGTACTCACCACACAGCGCATTAATCTCAGGTAGGTACTCACCACACAGCGCATTAATCTCAGGTAGGTACTCAGCACACAGCGCATTAATCTCAGGTAGGTACTCACCACACAGCGCATTAATCTCAGGTAGGTACTCACCACACAGCGCATTAATCTCAGGTAGGTACTCACCACACAGCGCATTAATCTCAGGTAGGTACTCACCACACAGCGCATTAATCTCAGGTAGGTACTCACCACACAGCGCATTAATCTCAGGTAGGTACTCACCACACAGCGCATTAATCTCAGGTAGGTACTCACCACACAGCGCATTAATCTCAGGTAGGTACTCACCACACGTAGCGCACAGCACATTAATCTCAGGTAGGTACTCAGCACACAGCGCATTAATCTCAGGTAGGTACTCACCACACAGCGCATTAATCTCAGGTAGGTACTCACCACACAGCGCATTAATCTCAGGTAGGTACTCACCACACGTAGCGCACAGCGCATTAATCTCAGGTAGGTACTCACCACACACAGCGCACAGCGCATTAATCTCAGGTAGGTACTCACCACACACAGCGCACAGCGCATTAATCTCAGGTAGGTACTCACCACACACAGCGCAGAAATCTTCCTCTCCCACGTTGTAAGTAGTATAAAAGGCTCCAACCATCAGCTTCCTCTGTAGATGCCAGGACTCGGAATTCGCGGGCAAATTCAAGTATCGGTGACGTCACCGGTCACGTGAGGCGCGGGCACAGCTCTCTTCGTGCACGGCAGCTGAACTGTACTGCTCGTGCACAATGGGAAGTCACATGGTGCCGATTCCAGCCACCTCATTGGCTGGAATCGGCAGCAGGAATAACTGAAGCGTAAACTACTAATATGCTGCCGGATGCATATTGGTTGTTTGGCTTGTGTAATTCAACCTCATTGGTTGTTTGGGTTCCCTGATTCAACCTGATTGGTTGGTAGTGCCGAACTGGGGTTTAATATAGATATATGCATACGGGACACAAAGGCCATTCCTGCTTCAGGAGCACGGCGGAGCTCCAGTGCTCCATGCCGTAAAAAGGGAGAAAGGGTGAGGTCCCGTGACTAAGTGAAGCCCGATCACTGCCTGTGCAACGCGATCTCCATGGTAACCGCTCTTTGACCAACCACAGCCTTCAATTATCATCACATGACTAGCGCTCCGCCCACATACCGCCCTTACACCTAACGTCACTGACAACTCCGCGCGACCCTGTGTCCTAGCAACCACTTATTACGTTCGGTCACGTGTGCGGCTGTCTGCTGTGTCCTAGCAACCAGCTATCAACTTCCGGTCCGAGGAACATTGTGTCGGCAGGTGAATAATCCGTTCTATCTTGCTGTTTAGTATATGATCTATAGAGCGGCCGCGCCTCATATACCGCTCATACTGCATGATATCCTCATATACCGCTCATACTGCATGATATCCTCCTCATATACCGCTCATACTGCATGATATCCGCCTCATATACCGCTCATACTGCATGATATCCTCGTATACCGCTCATACCGCATGATATCCTCCTCATATACCGCTCATACTGCATGATATCCTCCTCATGTACCGCACATACTGCATGATATCCTCCTCATATACCGCTCATACTGCATGATATCCGCCTCATATACCGCTCATACTGCATGATATCCACCTCATATACCGCTCATACTGCATGATATCCTCCTCATGTACCGCACATACCGCATGATATCCTCCTCATATACCGCTCATACTGCATGATATCCTCCTCATGTACCGCACATACTGCATGATATCCTCCTCATATACCGCTCATACTGCATGATATCCGCCTCATATACCGCTCATACTGCATGATATCCACCTCATATACCGCTCATACTGCATGATATCCTCCTCATGTACCGCTCATACTGCATGATATCCACCTCATATACCGCTCATACTGCATGATATCCGCCTCATATACCGCTCATACTGCATGATATCCTTCCCATATACCGCTCATACTGCATGATATCCTTCCCATATACCGCTCATACCGCATGATATCCTCATATACCGCTCATACTGCATGATATCCACCTCATGTACCGCTCATACTGCATGATATCCACCTCATGTACCGCTCATACTGCATGATATCCTCATATACCGCTCATACTGCATGATATCCTCATATACCGCTCATACTGCATGATATCCACCTCATGTACCGCTCATACTGCATGATATCCTCATATACCGCTCATACTGCATGATATCCACCTCATGTACCGCTCATACTGCATGATATCCGCCTCATGTACCGCTCATACTGCATGATATCCGCCTCATGTACCGCTCATACTGCATGATATCCGCCTCATGTACCGCTCATACTGCATGATATCCGCCTCATACCGCATGATATCCGCCTCATGTACCGCTCATACTGCATGATATCCGCCTCATACCGCATGATATCCGCTTCATATACCGCTCATACTGCATGATATACGCCTCATGTACCGCTCATACTGCATGATATCCTCCTCATGTACCGCTCATACTGCATGATATCCACCTCATGTACCGCTCATACTGCATGATATCCACCTCATGTACCGCTCATACTGCATGATATCCACCTCATGTACCGCTCATACTGCATGATATCCACCTCATGTACCGCTCATACTGCATGATATCCACCTCATGTACCGCTCATACTGCATGATATCCACCTCATGTACCGCTCATACTGCATGATATCCACCTCATGTACCGCTCATACTGCATGATATCCTCCTCATATACTGCGTGATATCCGCCTCATATACCGCTCATACTGCATGATATCCACCTCATGTACCGCTCATACTGCATGATATCCTCCTCATATACTGCGTGATATCCGCCTCATGTACCGCTCATACTGCATGATATCCACCTCATGTACCGCTCATACTGCATGATATCCACCTCATGTACCGCTCATACTGCATGATATCCACCTCATATACCGCTCATACTGCATGATATCCTCCTCATATACTGCGTGATATCCGCTTCATGTACCGCTCATACTGCATGATATCCTCCTCATATACTGCGTGATATCCACCTCATGTACCGCTCATACTGCATGATATCCTCCTCATATACTGCGTGATATCCACCTCATGTACCGCTCATACTGCATGATATCCACCTCATGTACCGCTCATACTGCATGATATCCACCTCATGTACCGCTCATACTGCATGATAGCCGCCTCATGTACCGCTCGTACCGCATGATAGCCGCCTCATGTACCGCTCGTACCGCATGATATCTGCCTAATATACCGCTCATACTGCATGATATCCGCCTCATATACGGCTCATACTGCATGATATCCGCCCCATATACCGCTCATACTGCATGATATCCGCCCTGCGGACCGCTTTTAGATCATGTAATGGCCGGATAGACATATATTTCTATTGCGCATCCTGGCTTCAGATATATTAATGATGATAGTACAACCATGTTCATAGGAACTGCCCGATAACTTTATACAATGCCTGCCACATTTCCCCCCATATACAGTGCCCATCCCCACCCCAATATATAGTGCCCGCCTCATCCTATACCCCACCATACACTGTGCCCACCACATACCCACCCTATATAGTGCTCGCCACATACCCACCATACACTGTGCCCACCACATACCCACCCTATATAGTGGCCACCACATACCCCCCTCATACACAGTGCCCGCCACATACTCCCCTTATATAGTGCCCACCACGTACCTCCCTTATATAGTTACCACCTCAAATTCCCTCTATACAGTGCCCACCATATAAAATTCCTGTAACACTGCGGTTCTACGACCTCCATGGACTGTGTGTGGCACCTTGTGGGTCGGTACTTCGTCTTCTTCCTTCTCCTGCTCTGACAAATCTGTATAACCGAAGCCTCTTCTTCTTTTCTGTAGACCCTGCGCAGACTGACAGGACCATGCCGACCAGAGCGAAACAGGTAACAGCGTGTTGTAGTGTGTATGACTGCCCCGGAATGTAACAGTGACTTATGTTATATACAGTACTTCAGCCCCCCTATAGCCAACTAAAGCCGGCCCCATCTGTATTCCCAGTGTCCCTCATCGAGATCCCTCTCTGCTCCTAGAACCATCCTACTCCCCTCTCGAAGCCTCCCCACTCCCCTCTCGAAGCCTCCCCACTCCCCTCTCGAAGCCTCCCCACTCCCCTCTCGAAGCCTCCCCACTCCCCTCTCGAAGCCTTCCCACTCCCCTCTCGAAGCCTTCCCACTCCCCTCTCGAAGCCTTCCCACTCCCCTCTCGAAGCCTTCCCACTCCCCTCTCGCAGCCTTCCCACTCCCCTCTCGCAGCCTTCCCACTCCCCTCTCGCAGCCTTCCCACTCCCCTCTCGCAGCCTTCCCACTCCCCTCTCGCAGCCTTCCCACTCCCCTCTCGCAGCCTTCCCACTCCCCTCTCGCAGCCTTCCCACTCCCCTCTCGCAGCCTCCCCACTCCCCTCTCGCAGCCTCCCCACTCCCCTCTCGCAGCCTCCCCACTCCCCTCTCGCAGCCTCCCCACTCCCCTCTCGCAGCCTCCCCACTCCCCTCTCGAAGCCTCCCCACTCCCCTCTCGAAGCCTCCCCACTCCCCTCTCGAAGCCTCCCCACTCCCCTCTCGAAGCCTCCCCACTCCCCTCTCGAAGCCTCCCCACTCCCCTCTCGCAGCCTCCCCACTCCCCTCTCGCAGCCTCCCCACTCCCCTCTCGAAGCCTCCCCACTCCCCTCTCGAAGCCTCCCCACTCCCCTCTCGAAGCCTCCCCACTCCCCTCTCGAAGCCTCCCCACTCCCCTCTCAAAGCCGTCTTTCTAGAAGCATCCCTACGTTCCCCTGCCTCTGTAGAGGGTTCATCCAGACCCTCAGTCTGCAGCATGACTGAACAGCGGCTCCTCTCAGCAGTTAGCACTGTTAGGCCGGGTTCACATGGGGTCGATTTGCCACGGAATTTCGCTGCGGCAAATCCGTCTGTGGCCACTAATCCCGGGATTAGCCAGCCATGTGGACAAGAACTGGCAAAAGTCTCATCCACATGGGGCAGCCAATCCATCGCGGCAAAGCTGGGCGCAACCGGCGTTGCGGCGCAGATTTAGAATATGCGGCATGTCACTTTTCTTTTTTTCCGCTGCGGCCTCGCTTCTCTCTATGGGGATAGCAAGCCACAGCGGAATGCCGGCGGCCGCACCGTCCCAAAACCTGTGGTGAAATGCCGCGTGTTTGAAGCTTTTCTTTTCCAGCAGAATTCCCACGGTTTTTCGGTACGGGAATTCCACTGGAAATCCGCCCCGTGTGAACCGAGCCTTACCTGCAGCAGCGGCTTCAGATCCCGCCGAGCACTAATCTGCGGGGAGTTTGTAAGTTGTCCGCGGCTTACCCAACACTCCGAAACATAATAATTGAACTTAGACTGTTAAATCAGGTAATGTGCAGCGCTGAGGAGTAATGTGCAGCGCTGAGGGGTAATGTGCAGCGCTGAGGGGTAATGTGCAGCGCTGAGGGGTAATGTGCAGCCCTGAGGGGTAATGTGCAGCGCTGAGGGGTAATGTGCAGCGCTGAGGGGTAATGTGCAGCGCTGAGGGGTAATGTGCAGCGCTGAGGGGTAATGTGCAGCGCTGAGGGGTAATGTGCAGCGCTGAGGAGTAAGTGCAGCGCTGAGGAGTATGTGCAGCGCTGAGGAGTATGTGCAGCGCTGAGGAGGGGTCCCAAGCCTCTATGCTGCTGGAGGCGAAGTGTGAAATGGCGCCCCCCTGCAAGAATAATATTCATTTTACAGGCAGTGAAAGTGCCAATACACCAAATACCAGACACATAATTGAAGCTTGTCTGAGTAATAGTGACCCCCACAGTGGCCCCAGTAGTAATAGTGACCCCCCACAGTGGCCCCAGTAGTAATAGTGACCCCCCACAGTGGCCCCAGTAGTAATAGTGACCCCCACAGTGGCCCCAGTAGTAATAGTGACCCCCCCCCCACAGTGGCCCCAGTAGTAATAGTGACCCCCCCACAGTAGCCCCAGTAGTAATAGTGACCCCCACAGTGGCCCCAGTAGTAATAATGACCCCCACAGTGGCCCCGGTAGTAATAGTGACCCCCCCCCACAGTGGCCCCAGTAGTAATAGTGACCTCCCACAGTGGCCCCAGTAGTAATAGTGACCTCCCACAGTGGCCCCAGTAGTAATAGTGACCTCCCACAGTGGCCCCAGTAGTAATAGTGACCCCCCACAGTGGCCGCAGTAGTAATAGTGACCCCCCACAGTGGCCGCAGTAGTAATAGTGACCTCCCACAGTGGCCCCAGTAGTAATAGTGACCCCCCACCCCCATATTGGTCCATATTGTAATCAGTGACCCTTGTATTGGCCCCTTGCCAGCAGCATCCACACAAGCCATGCACTCACTGTGTCCGCAGTGGGCATCCGCTGCGCTGTAATCAGTCTGTGACTCCTGAACCCCCTGGCATCTGTGCTGCATACAGGCCTGAGGAGGTAGAGGTCAGGGGTCACAGATGGAGCCGCGGGCACTGCTTGTTGGGTTGCAGCAGGAAGTTATTTCTTACCAGGTGGCACCCCTAGTGCCGCCAGCTCCGGTCTCCATGTGGTAGAGGCGCCTCTGTGCGCTATATAAATGTGTAAAGCAAATAAACTCCTGTGGAGAGCCCCCTGCTGTCCGCCTGGAACCCCCCACCCATCTGTATCTGTGCCCGGTGACTCCTGTGATGTTCTCCTTCTCTGCAGGGCGTTGCTCCTATTCAGGCTCAGAAGCAGAACGTCTCCAAACTGCTGAAGACCGTGAGCAGGAGGAGGGTGAGCATGTGCGGCGGGATGTATTGTACGACCTCTGGGACCCCTACTGATCACATGTGCGGCGGGATGTATTGTACGACCTCTGGGACCCCTACTGATCACATGAGCGGGGGTCTTATCGGTGGAGCATGCACACTCCATTCATCTCTAAGGGACTAGTATTGTACGACCTCTGGGACCCCTACTGATCACATGAGCGGGGGTCTTATCGGTGGAGCATGCACACTCCATTCATCTCTAAGGGACTAGTATTGTACGACCCCTGGGACCCCTACTGATCACATGAGCGGGGGTCTTACTAGGTCAGCATGCACACTCCATTCATCTCTAAGGGACTAGTATTGTACGACCCCTGGGACCCCTACTGATCACATGAGCGGGGGTCTTACTAGGTCAGCATGCACACTCCATCTCTAAGGGACTAGTATTGTACGGCCTCTGGGACCCCTACTGATCACATGAGCGGGGGTCTTATTGGTGGAGCATGCACACTCCATTCATCTCTAAGGGACTAGTATTGTACGACCCCTGGGACCCCTACTGATCACATGAGCGGGGGTCTTACTAGGTCAGCATGCACACTCCATTCATCTCTAAGGGACTAGTATTGTACGACCTCTGGGACCCCTACTGATCACATGAGCGGGGGTCTTACTAGGTCAGCATGCACACTCCATTCATCTCTAAGGGACTAGTATTGTACGGCCTCTGGGACCCCTACTGATCACATGAGCGGGGGTCTTATCGGTGGAGCATGCACACTCCATTCATCTGTAAGGGACTAGTATTGTACGACCTCTGGGACCCCTACTGATCACATGAGCGGGGGTCTTATCGGTGGAGCATGCACACTCCATTCATCTCTAAGGGACTAGTATTGTACGGCCTCTGGGACCCCTACTGATCACATGAGCGGGGGTCTTACTAGGTCAGCATGCACACTCCATTCATCTCTAAGGGACTAGTATTGTACGACCTCTGGGACCCCTACTGATCACATGAGCGGGGGTCTTACTAGGTCAGCATGCACACTCCATTCATCTCTAAGGGACTAGTATTGTACGACCCCTGGGACCCCTACTGATCACATGAGCGGGGGTCTTACTAGTTCAGCATGCACACTCCATTCATCTCTAAGGGACTAGTATTGTACGGCCTCTGGGACCCCTACTGATCACATGAGCGGGGGTCTTATCGGTGGAGCATGCACACTCCATTCATCTGTAAGGGACTAGTATTGTACGACCCCTGGGACCCCTACTGATCACATGAGCGGGGGTCTTACTAGGTCAGCATGCACACTCCATTCATCTCTAAGGGACTAGTATTGTACGGCCCCTGGGACCCCTACCGATCACATGAGCGGGGGTCTTACTAGGTCAGCATGCACACTCCATTCATCTCTAAGGGACTAGTATTGTACGACCTCTGGGACCCCTACCGATCACATGAGCGGGGGTCTTATCAGTGGAGCATGCACACTCCATTCATCTCTAAGGGAGTAGCATTGTACGACCTCTGGGACCCCTACTGATCACATGAGCGGGGGTCTTACTAGTTCAGCATGCACACTCCATTCATCTCTAAGGGACTAGTATTGTACGACCCCTGGGACCCCTACCGATCACATGAGCGGGGGTCTTATCAGTGGAGCATGCACACTCCATTCATCTCTAAGGGACTAGTATTGTACGACCCCTGGGACCCCTACTGATCACATGAGCGGGGGTCTTACTAGTTCAGCATGCACACTCCATTCATCTCTAAGGGACTAGTATTGTACGACCCCTGGGACCCCTACCGATCACATGAGCGGGGGTCTTATCGGTGGAGCATGCACACTCCATTCATCTGTAAGGGACTAGTATTGTACGACCCCTGGGACCCCTACTGATCACATGAGCGGGGGTCTTATCGGTGGAGCATGCACACTCCATTCATCTGTAAGGGACTAGTATTGTACGACCCCTGGGACCCCTACTGATCACATGAGCGGGGGTCTTACTAGGTCAGCATGCACACTCCATTCATCTCTAAGGGACTAGTATTGTACGGCCTCTGGGACCCCTACCGATCACATGAGCGGGGGTCTTACTAGGTCAGCATGCACACTCCATTCATCTCTAAGGGACTAGTATTGTACGACCTCTGGGACCCCTACTGATCACATGAATGGGGGTCTTACTAGGTCAGCATGCACACTCCATTCATCTCTAAGGGACTAGTATTGTACGACCTCTGGGACCCCTACCGATCACATGAGCGGGGGTCTTATCGGTGGAGCATGCACACTCCATTCATCTCTAAGGGACTAGTATTGTACGACCCCTGGGACCCCTACTGATCACATGAGCGGGGGTCTTATAGGTAGAGCATGCACACTCCATTCATCTCTAAGGGACTAGTATTGTACGGCCTCTGGGACCCCAATAATCACATGAGTGGGGGTCTTATCGGTGGAGCATGCACACTCCATTCATCTGTAAGGGACTAGTATTGTACGGCCTCTGGGACCCCTACTGATCACATGAGCGGGGGTCTTATCGGTGGAGCATGCACACCCCATTCATCTCTAAGGGACTAGTATTGTACGACCTCTGGGACCCCTACCGATCACATGAGCGGGGGTCTTATCGGTGGAGCATGCACACTCCATTCATCTCCAAGGGACTAGTATTGTACGGCCTCTGGGACCCCAATAATCACATGAGCGGGGGTCTTACTAGGTCAGCATGCACACTCCATTCATCTCTAAGGGACTAGTATTGTACGACCTCTGGGACCCCTACTGATCACATGAGCGGGGGTCTTACTAGTTCAGCATGCACACTCCATTCATCTCTAAGGGACTAGTATTGTACGACCTCTGGGACCCCTACTGATCACATGAGCGGGGGTCTTATCGGTGGAGCATGCACACTCCATTCATCTCTAAGGGACTAGTATTGTACGACCTCTGGGACCCCTACTGATCACATGAGCGGGGGTCTTATCGGTGGAGCATGCACACTCCATTCATCTCTAAGGGACTAGTATTGTACGACCTCTGGGACCCCTACTGATCACATGAGCGGGGGTCTTACTAGTTCAGCATGCACACTCCATTCATCTCTAAGGGACTAGTATTGTACGACCTCTAGGACCCCTACTGATCACATGAGCGGGGGTCTTATCGGTGGAGCATGCACACTCCATTCATCTCTAAGGGACTAGTATTGTACGGCTTTTCTCCTGCGGCCCATATAGAGGAGCGGAGTGCGCATGCTTCACTGTCGCTGCTTTATGGGGGACATGAGACCCCCATTCTCGTGATTGGCGGACCCCACCGATCAGACCCCTGCCTTGGGGATAGAGTGTACGTTTAAATCTTGGGACAGCCGCTTTAATGCAAGGACTGAGGGTCCGAGTCAGTGACTAATCAGAGCACAGGGTCTCCCTTCTTCCAGGCTCTTCCTATATGACCCTTAAAGGGGTGTTCCAGTCAGCGGGTAAAACGATGGCAGGGGGCTAAAACAAAGGAAAAACAAGTTAGAAAACAGTCTTTGGTTGTTCTAGTAAACTATAAGAGACGCTCCAAGTTTATAGACCAAGCACTCCTACGGTATAGGTGGGGAAAGGGGGATAAAACCCCACATATTTGGTATTTCCGTGTCCGTAAAAGCCTCATCTATCAAAGCAACGCATGATTTATCCCGCTCAGCGAAAAAAATACATAACGGCAGAATGACACTGTTTAGGTAATCAAGAAAAATGTAATAAAAAGCGATCAAAAAGTTGTATATTCTTTAAAATGGAACCAATAGAAACTATCTGTGAAAACCTAAAAAGATGGTGTAAAATATCCCGCGGTTACCGTGGCGAAGAGAAAAAAACAAAAATCAAAAAAAAGAGGGCGGAGTCATTAAAGGGCTAAAGAGGTTCTGCAGGAAATGAAAAGAAAACCCTCTGCTTTCCTTGTAGTCTGGTCCTAGAATGTAACTAGTGCATGGGCCCTGCTATACTGTGCCCGTCAGGGGGGCTGGCACTAAGCCTTGCAAGGACAGGAAGTATGCTCTTAGGCACCGCCCCTGCCCATGGCTCTGCCCCCTCCCCTGCCCATGGATCTGCCCCCTCCCCTGCCCATGGATCTGCCCCCTCCCCTGCTCATGGATCTGCCCCCTCCCCTCGGGTTTCATCAACCCATTTTAGTTGCATTCTAGGACTGGTTTCCAAGAAGTTACGTGGGTGGCGGCCATGTTTTTTCACTTCCTGTACAACCCCTTTAATGACCCGGCCTCCTATGGGCGTTCACATCCTTCACGTAGAACATCCCCTTAAACGACCTCTGCAGGTTATTGTGCAGATACATGGAGGGTCATCCCAAACATTTGTCACCTGGGGCGGCCATCATGGGCATCCTCATCCGTTCACTGAGGGGACGTGGAGTGCGCCATCTCATGACCACTTGTGGTTCAGCATTCGGACCCTCAGCCATGCGGCTCAGAATTGGCGTTAGAGTTACCATCTGCATGTGGAACGTCTCCGTGGCGTATAGATGACAGCACGGATTCCCAGTAAGAGCTGACTGCACGGGGGTTCGCCCATCGCGTCACTGGGGAATCCAGTGATTCCCCAGTGACGCGATCTGCCAACAATGGTGGTCATCTATGGGGAGGGATGATTGTATGAATGAGCATTCCCTAATAGTGACTGGGCCTGTGTGACGGTCAGGCAGACGGGCGCCGATCTTGTTGATTGGCTCTTGTCAACTGTGACACGCCTTCTAATGTAAAATGACCCTCCGGCAGGAGCTGGACCATTATTGGACAGCCTAGCGCCCCATCCGGGGCGGCACCGGATACCCCAGCGCTGTAAAAGCACAGTGCCGTAATATAAGGCCCTTTACTAATAACCATTACAAGGCGTATTGGTGGTTTTGGATGCCGTAATCTGCTGCTTTGTGTCCCTCAGACTGCGGTCAGGAAGAGAAATGTCCTCTACACACTTCAGAGAGTGAGCGTCTCCACCGCTGCACAGTCGTGGGGGTCATTCACCGGATGCCGTAGCGCAATCAGTCATCGTTTCCTATATGAAAAGACACATTGGGGTGTAATGAGCGTTACACAAACCCCACAGGGGCGTCCGATTCATGCTGGTCCTCTTTCGGCCTGACCAGGGCGACCGTTTGTGCGCAAGAACTTTAGATTCGTTGTGAAACATTTTTTTATGGACGACCGCCAAAATGTTGTGGTATACATGGGGGAACCACAAGGGGAGTCGCCGGGTATTGTCCCTCATCGGTAATGCCTTCATATGTCAGGATGAAGAGGACTCCACAGACGTGGGGGATGGAGCAGATGAGTGGACGCAGGTCAAGACCCTTGTGAAGCCATCAGACCAGCTGGAATTAACGGAGGCGGTGAGTGCAGCTCTTACCATAGTGATAAAGGGTCTAATAATTGTACTAAGTGACTGTCTATTGCCATGTACATCCTTCGTAACCTGGAGAGGAGGTGTCTCATAGGGACCACTGAGGGATCACGTCTCATAGGGACCACTGAGGGATCACGTCTCATAGGGACCACTGAGGGATCACGTCTCATAGGGACCACTGAGGGATCACGTCTCATAGGGACCACTGAGGGATCACGTCTCATAGGGACCACTGAGGGATCACGTCTCATAGGGACCACTGGGGGGATCACGTCTCATTGGGACCACTGAGGGATCAGGTCTCATAGGGACCACTGAGGGATCACGTCTCATAGGGATCACGTCTCATAGGGACCACTGGGGGGATCACGTCTCCTAGGGACCACTGGGGGGATCACGTCTCATAGGGACCACTGGGGGGGATCACGTCTCATAGGGACCACTGGGGGGGATCACGTCTCATAGGGACCACTGGGGGGGATCACGTCTCATAGGGACCACTGGGGGGGATCACGTCTCATAGGGACCACTGGGGGGATCACGTCTCATAGGGACCACTGGGGGGGATCACGTCTCATAGGGACCACTGGGGGGGATCACGTCTCATAGGGACCACTGGGGGGGATCACGTCTCATAGGGACCACTGGGGGGGATCACGTCTCATAGGGACCACTGGGGGGATCACGTCTCATAGGGACCACTGGGGGGGATCACGTCTCATAGGGACCACTGGGGGGGATCACATCTCATAGGGACCACTGAGGAATCACGTCTCATAGGGACCACTGGGGGAATCACGTCTCATAGGGACCACTGGGGGAATCACGTCTCATAGGGACCACTGGGGGAATCACGTCTCATAGGGACCACTGGGGGAATCACGTCTCATAGGAACCACTGGGGGAATCACGTCTCATAGGGACCACTGGGGGAATCATGTCTCATAGGGACCACTGGGGGGATCACGTCTCATAGGGACCACTGAGGGATCACGTCTCATAGGGATCACGTCTCATAGGGACCACTGGGGGGATCACGTCTCCTAGGGACCACTGGGGGGATCACGTCTCCTAGGGACCACTGGGGGGGATCACGTCTCCTAGGGACCAATGGGGGGGATCACGTCTCATAGGGACCACTGGGGGGGATCACGTCTCATAGGGACCACTGGGGGGGATCACGTCTCATAGGGACCACTGGGGGGGATCACGTCTCATAGGGACCACTGGGGGGGATCACGTCTCATAGGGACCACTGGGGGGGATCACATCTCATAGGGACCACTGAGGGATCACGTCTCATAGGGACCACTGAGGAATCACGTCTCATAGGGACCACTGGGGGAATCACGTCTCATAGGGGCCACTGGGGGAATCACGTCTCATAGGGACCACTGGGGGAATCACGTCTCATAGGGACCACTGGGGGAATCACGTCTCATAGGGACCACTGGGGGAATCACGTCTCATAGGGACCACTGGGGGGGATCACGTCTCATAGGGACCACTGGGGGGATCACGTCTCAGAGACCACTGGGGGGATCACGTCTCATGGGGATCACGTCTCATAGGGACCACTGGGGGGATCACGTCTCATAGGGACCACTGGAGGATCATATCACAAGGCATAGGGATCATGTTACATAAGTAGCACTGAGGGATTATGTCACAGGGCATAGGGATCACTGGTGATGAATTACAGTAGTGTCGGTCAGAAGTGATCGGGCCTAGGGTTATTACTAGTGAGGTGTGGGATGATGTTTGGATGGAGGCTACAGGAGAGGCAGAGGGCTGAGTATAGGAGATGAAGTCTGAGTACAGTATAACTAAAAGAATGTCAGCCGAGACTATCCAATGACATTATAGACTAGCAGTTCACAGCAGAGACCCCTCACCCACCCAAAGGGACATGTACCCACAGCAGCACCAGCTCAGCTGTAGCAGAGACATCCTCTAGAGAAGCTCTGACCCCTGCAGACCCCTGAAAGTGAGAGTGAAGGGAACCAACAATTACATGCTGTACAGAGTCCTGCAGAAAGTGTGGCGCTGGGGAGGGATCTACTGATCCGGGGGATCAGAGATAATGTACCGGGAGACATCCGGGGGATCAGAGATAATGTACCGGGAGACATCCGGGGGATCAGAGATAATGTACCGGGAGACATCCGGGGGATCAGAGATAATGTACCGGGAGAGATCCGGGGGATCAGAGATAATGTACCGGGAGAGATCCGGGGGATCAGAGATAATGTACCGGGAGATATCCGGGGGATCAGAGATAATGTACCGGGAGAGATCCGGGGGATCAGAGATAATGTACCGGGAGACATCCGGGGGATCAGAGATAATGTACCGGGAGAGATCCGGGGGATCAGAGATAATGTACCGGGAGAGATCCGGGGGATCAGAGATAATGTACCGGGAGAGATCCGGGGGATCAGAGATAATGTACCGGGAGAGATCCGGGGGATCAGAGATAATGTACCGGGACAGATCCGGGGGATCAGAGATAATGTACCGGGAGAGATCCGGGGCATCAGAGATAATGTACCGCGAGACGTCCGGGGCATCAGAGATAATGTACCGCGAGAGGTCCGGGGGATCACAGATAATGTACCGCGAGAGGTCCGGGGGATCACAGATAATGTACCGCGAGAGGTCCGGGGGATCACAGATAATGTACCGCGAGAGGTCCGGGGGATCACAGATAATGTACCGCGAGAGATCCGGGGGATCAGAGATAATGTACCGCGAGAGATCCGGGGGATCAGAGATAATGTACCGCGAGAGATCCGGGGGATCAGAGATAATGTACCGCGAGAGATCCGGGGGATCAGAGATAATGTACCGCGAGAGATCCGGGGGATCAGAGATAATGTACCGGGAGAGATCCGGGGGATCAGAGATAATGTACCGGGAGAGATCCGGGGGATCAGAGATAATGTACCGGGAGAGATCCGGGGGATCAGAGATAATGTACCGGGAGAGAGCCGGGGGATCAGAGATAATGTACCGGGAGAGAGCCGGGGGATCAGAGATAATGTACCGGGAGAGAGCCGGGGGATCAGAGATAATGTACCGGGAGAGATCCGGGGGATCAGAGATAATGTACCGGGAGAGATCCGGGGGATCAGAGATAATGTGCCGCGAGAGGTCCGGGGGATCAGAGATAATGTGCCGCGAGAGGTCCGGGGGATCAGAGATAATGTGCCGCGAGAGGTCCGGGGGATCAGAGATAATGTGCCGCGAGAGGTCCGGGGGATCAGAGATAATGTGCCGCGAGAGGTCCGGGGGATCAGAGATAATGTGCCGCGAGAGATCCGGGGGATCAGAGATAATGTACCGGGAGAGATCCGGGGGATCAGAGATAATGTGCCGCGAGAGGTCCGGGGGATCAGAGATAATGTGCCGCGAGAGATCCGGGGGATCAGAGATAATGTACCGCGAGAGATCCGGGGGATCAGAGATAATGTACCGCGAGAGATCCGGGGGATCAGAGGTAATGTACCGCGAGAGATCCGGGGGATCAGAGGTAATGTACCGGGAGAGATCCGGGGGATCAGAGATAATGTACCGCGAGAGGTCCGGGGGATCAGAGATAATGTGCCGCGAGAGAAGTTGGGGTCTCCATATGTAGTATACACGCTGTATAGGAGGTCCCCCTGTAAGAAGCAGCAGCGTGGCGGTGCTCGTCCGCCGCCATCTCTCTTCTACTGATAAGCCCGGTAGATGGGTCTGTGAATTATTCAGCGCCCTCAGCTGGACGCCACTGTCACCCTCCCCAGGACGCCGCTGTCACCCTCCCCAGGACGCCGCTGTCACCCTCCCCAGGACGCCGCTGTCACCCTCCCCAGGACGCCGCTGTCACCCTCCCCAGGACGCCGCTGTCACCCTCCCCAGGACGCCGCTGTCACCCTCCCCAGGACGCCGCTGTCACCCTCCCCAGGACGCCGCTGTCACCCTCCCCAGGACGCCGCTGTCACCCTCCCCAGGACGGCGCACATTTACCGGCAGCTCTTTACCTTCGTGTTTACAGGAGCTGAAGGAAGAATTCACCCGTATCCTGACGGCTAATAACCCCCACGCGCCGCAGAACATCGTCAGATACAGCTTCAAGGTGAGTGGCGGAGGAATACAGAAACTCCACGTGTCGCGTCTGGTAATCCGGCACCAGATTAGAGGACCTCTATGGTATAGCCCCCCCGACCCCGTATATACCGCGTGCACTGAGCGCCCTTCATTCTGCGCAGGAACGGGCCTACAGACCCATCAGCATGGTGGACCAGCTGGCCGTACACTTCTCCCTGGATGGGAACATGCTACATAAGGACTCGGACGAGGCGCGGAGACAGCGGGCGAGGATGGGGGTCATTGACGGTAAGGACGGGGGGGGAATGACTATGTGTGGACCTACTGGTCTCTGGACCGCCCGTATACAAGGTCTTACTGCTGGCGCTCATTACATATATCCTCGCCTTCCACAGAGACTCCCACAAGTGACTCCACCGAGGCTACAGAAAGAGAAGCTGAGAAGGACGGCAGAGCGGAGCCCGGGGTACAGTATAGACATCAGCAGGAAGGGGGCTGAGAACCTTGGCTGCTGCAGAACCTCATAGTACATACCCCAGCTGCTGCAGAACCTCATAGTGCATACATCAGCTGCTGCAGAACCTCATAGTGCATACCTCAGCTGCTGCAGAACCTCATAGTACATACCTCAGCTGCTGCAGAACCTCATAGTGCATACATCAACTGCTGCAGAATCTCATAGTACATACCTCAGCTTCTGCAGAATCACTCCATACACACCCCAGCTGCTGCAGAGCCTCAATACACACCCCATCTGTAGATCCTCACAATACACACCCCAGCTGCTCCAGAGCCTCACAATACACACCCCAGCTGCTGCAGAGCCTCACAATACACACTCCAGCTACTGCAGAGCCTCACAATACACACCCAAGCTGCTGCAGAGCCTCACAATACACACCCCAGCTGCTGCAGAGCCTCACAATACACACCCCAGCTGCTGCAGAGCCTCACAATACACACCCCAGCTGCTGCAGAGCCTCACAATACATACCCCAGCTGCTGCACATCCTCACAATACACACCCCAGCTGCTGCACATCCTCACAATACACACCCCAGCTGCTGCAGAGCCTCACAATACACACCCCAGCTGCTGCAGAGCCTCACAATACACACCCCAGCTGCTGCACATCCTCACAATACACACCCCAGCTGCTGCACATCCTCACAATACACACCCCAGCTGCTGCAGAGCCTCAAAATACATACCCCAGCTGTTGCACATCCTCACAATACACACCCCAGCTGCTGCAGAGCCTCAAAATACATACCCCAGCTGTTGCACATCCTCACAATACACACCCCAGCTGCTGCAGAGCCTCAAAATACATACCCCAGCTGCTGCACATCCTCACAATACACACCCCAGCTGCTGCAGAGCCTCAAAATACATACCCCAGCTGTTGCACATCCTCACAATACACACCCCAGCTGCTGCAGAGCCTCACAATACACACCCCAGCTGCTGCACATCCTCACAATACACACCCCAGCTGCTGCAGAGCCTCACAAGACACACCTCAGCTGCATCTGAACCCCATATTACACCCAGCTGCTGCAGAACCTCTCAATACACACCCCAGCTGCTGCAGAGTCTCACAATACACCCCAGCTGCTGCAGAGTCTCACAATACACACCCCAGCTGCTGCAGAGCCTCACAATACACACCCCAGCTGCTGCAGAGCCTCACAATACACACCCCAGCTGCTGCAGAGCCTCACAATACACACCCCAGCTGCTGCACATCCTCACAATACACACCCCAGTTGCTGCAGAGCCTCACAATACACACCCCAGCTGCTGCACAGCCTCACAATACACACCCCAGCTGCTGCAGAGCCTCACAAGACACACCTCAGCTGCATCTGAACCCCATATTACACCCAGCTGCTGCAGAACCTCTCAATACACACCCCAGCTGCTGCAGAGCCTCACAATACACACCTCAGCTGCAGTTGAACCCCATAATCCACCCCAGCTGCTGCAGAACCTCTCAATACACACCCCAGCTGCTGCAGAGCCTCTCAATACACACCCCAGCTGCTGCAGAGCCTCACAATACACACCGCAGCTGCTGCAGAGCCTCACAATACACACCCCAGTTGCTGTGGAACCTCATAATACACACCCCAGCTGTTGCAAGGCCTCATAATATAACCTAGCGGCTGCAGAACCACTTAGTACAAATCTCAGCTGCTGCAGAACCTCATGACACACACTTCAGCTGCAGCAAAACTTCATAGTATACACCACAGAAGCTGCCAAAACTCATATTAGACACCTCAGCTGCTGCAGAACCTTAGTACACACCCCAGCTGCTGCAGAACCTCGTGTGGCTATTGATCTGTGCACAGTGCAGATATCTTCTGGTGTCCTCAGGGTGCCGGCGGTGATGCGGCTGAAGGTGAAGAACTTCTCACCAGAAGCAGAAAGGAGCGAAAACTCACCAATCAGTTTAACTACAGTGAGCGGGCGTCCCAGACGTACAACAACCCTCTGCGGGTGAGCGCACATACATGTGTCACCCGTGTGTCACCAGCAGCGGCTGCTAACTGACGGGTGACGCTGCCATCCTCTTGTGTCCCAGGAACGAGCCTCCCAGACAGAACCTCCTCCCCGAGCGACGTTCTCCAGTACTGCCAACCAGGTACGGACCTGGCATTGTACCCCTTGTGTGCATCACATGCGGTGCCAGGTAGGGGCGCTGTCCTTATTCACGGTACTCCTCCATCTTTCAGTGGGAGATCTACGACGCTTACATCGATGAGCTCCAGAAACAGGAGAAGCTGAAGGAGAAGCAGAAAGCTCCCGTCGCTAAGAAGGAGGACGAGCTCCAGTCCAGGCGGAGGGTGCCAACCGCAGAGTCTCAGGTGGGCAGCGGGAGACCCCCATCATACCCCTCCTCACGTCCTGTAACCCCCTTATACCTCTGCAGTGGTATACTGCTGATGCCTGCCCAGTCCGGGTAATATACCATGTACCACCGGTGAGACTGGCACTGGCACTACGGATGATACATAAGTGTCACATGCTAGCAGGGGATGGCAACATAGCCCACTCCACCAAAATTGATTTTGCGGGGGCTCAGCGTAATGGCTCCAGTAGTAATATTGATCCCATTAGTGACCCAAGTAGTAATAGTGACCCCCTTAATGGTCCCAATAGTAATAGTGACCCCCCCCCTAAATTGGACCCAGTAGCAATAGTGGCCTCAGTAGTAATACTGACCTCCTTTCTGGCCCCGGTAATAATATTGATCCCAAAAGTAATAGTGACCCCCCCCCCCCTTAAATTGGACCCCACCGCCCTACATTGTATTCCTCATCCACAGCGCCGCCGTACATTGTATTCCTCATCCACAGCGCCGCCCTACATTGTATTCCTCATCCACAGCACCGCCCTACATTGTATCCCACATCCACAGCACCGCACCGCCCTACTTTGTATCCCTCATCCACAGCACCGCCCTACATTGTATCCCTCATCCACAGCACCGCCCTACATTGTATCCCTCATCCACAGCACCGCCCTACATTGTATCCCTCATCCACAGCACAGCGCCCCCCTACATTGTATCCCTCATCCATAGCACAGCGCCCCCCTACATTGTATCCCTCATCCACAGCGCAGCGCCGTCGTACCGCGCACATCTCCACCTCCTTTACCTTCTGTATCCCTCCCATTATCTGTAGTATTTAAGCTGTTTGTTGCCCCTCACCCCCCTACTGTCTCCATCAGCTGATCACTACATGGAACCATGGTTTTGTTTTTATTCGCCCTGTTGTGTAAGCGCTGCGGAATATGTTGGTGCCATATAAATAAAGATTATTAGTATTCATTGTCATTAATATGGCCGGTAAAAAATAAATCCCAGTTGAGCCAATGTCTTACCGGCCGGGTGGCAACCCCAGCGCTGCCCCTCTAAGGTCCTGCGGAAGTCCGCCTACAGTGTCAGGTCGTCTCTTGGGTAACAGTCCCCGCCTGCAGCCAGTGACAGACTGCTATACCCGCAGATTCTCCCCTGTAATCACTGACTTCTCCATTCCTTATATCGGAGCAGAGTGATGACATCACCAAGGTGGAGAAATCCAGCAAAATAATGGAGCGGATGGTGAACCAGAACACGTTTGATGATGTCACGCAAGGTATGAGGCGCATCGCTTACATCACATGCTGGCGCTTATTACCATGAACCACATATACTGTAGCGCATCCATAGTATACCGTATGTGACTCAGGAACTGCTACATTGTGGGAGACTAAGTGTTCTTACCCTGTAGTGGGCTTGTTACTATGTACAAGTATACCATTTGCAAGAAAAAGTAAGTGAACCCCTTTGAAGTCCCTGGATTTCTGCCCATCATCGACAGTGCAGGAGGAAAGTAAGTGACCCCCTATATAATGTAACTAATAACACACAGCTGTACCGCCCATCATCCACAGTGCAGGAGGAAAGTAAGTGACCCCCTATGTAATGTAACTAATACCACACAGCTGTACCTCCCATCATCCACAGTGCAGTAGGAAAGTAAGTGACCCCCTATGTAATGTAACTAATAACACACAGCTGTACCTCCCATCATCCACTGTACAGGAGGAAAGTAAGTGACCCCCTATGTAATGTAACTAATAACACACATCTGTACCGCCCATCATCCACAGTGCAGGAGGAAAGTAAGTGACCCCCTATGTAATGTAACTGATAACACACAGCTGTACCGCCCATCATCCACAGTACAGGAGGAAAGTAAGTGACCCCCTATGTAATGTATATAATAACACACAGCTGTACCACCCATCATCCACAGTACAGGAGGAAAGTAAGTGACCCCCTATGTAATGTAACTAATAACACACAGCTGTACCGCCCATCATCCACAGTACAGGAGGAAAGTAAGTGACCCCCTATGTAATGTAACTAATAACACACAGCTGTACCACCCATCATCCACAGTACAGGGGGAAAGTAAGTGACCCCTATGTAATATAACTAATAACACACAGCTGTACCGCCCATCATCCACAGTACAGGAGTAAAGTAAGTGACCCCCTATGTAATGTAACTAATAACACACAGCTGTACCGCCCATCCCCCACAGTACAGGGGGAAAGTAAGTGACCCCCTATGTAATGTAACTAATAACACACAGCTGTACCGCCCATCATCCACAGTACAGGAGGAAAGTAAGTGACCCCCTATGTAATGTAACTAATACCACACAGCTGTACCACCCATCATCCACAGTACAGGAGGAAAGTAAGTGACCCCCTATGTAATGTAACTAATAACACACAGCTGTACCGCCCATCATCCACAGTACAGGAGGAAAGTAAGTGACCCCCTATGTAATGTAACTAATAACACACAGCTGTACCGCCCATCATCCACAGTACAGGAGTAAAGTAAGTGACCCCCTATGTAATGTAACTAATAACACACAGCTGTACCGCCCATCATCCACAGTACAGGAGGAAAGTAATTGACCCCCTATGTAATGTAACTAATAACACACAGCTGTACCGCCCATCATCCACAGTACAGGAGGAAAGTAAGTGACCCCCTATGTAATGTAACTAATAACACAGCTGTACCGCCCATCATCCACAGTACAGGAGGAAAGTAAGTGACCCCCTATGTAATGTAACTAATAACACACAGCTGTACCACCCATCATCCACAGTACAGGAGGAAAGTAAGTGACCCCCTATGTAATATAACTAATAACACACAGCTGTACCACCCATCATCCACAGTACAGGAGGAAAGTAAGTGACCCCCTATGTAATGTAACTAATAACACACAGCTGTACCACCCATCATCCACAGTGCAGGAGGAAAGTAAGTGACCCCCCTATGTAATGTAACTAATAACAGACAGCTGTACCACCCATCATCCACAGTACAGGAGGAAAGTAAGTGACCCCCTATGTAATGTAACTAATAACACACAGCTGTACCGCCCATAATCCACAGTACAGGGGGAAAGTAAGTGACCCCCTGTGTAATGTAACTAATAACACACAGCTGTACCGCCCATCATCCACAGTACAGGAGGAAAGTAAGTGACCCCCTGTGTAATGTAACTAATAACACACAGCTGTACCGCCCATCATCCACAGTGCAGGAGGAAAGTAAGTGACCCCCATGTAATATAACTAATAACACAGCTGTACCACCCATCATCCACAGTACAGGAGGAAAGTAAGTGACCCCCTATGTAATGTAACTAATAACACACAGCTGTACTGCCCATCATCCACAGTACAGGGAGGAAAGTAAGTGACCCCCTATGTAATGTAACTAATAACACACAGCTGTACCGCCCATCATCCACAGTACAGGAGGAAAGTAAGTGACCCCCTATTGAATGTAACTAATAACACACAGCTGTACCTCCCATCATCCACAGTACAGGAGGAAAGTAAGTGACCCCCTATGTAATGTAACTAATAACACACAGCTGTACCGCCCACCCCCTACAGTACAGGAGGAAAGTAAGTGACCCCCTATGTAATGTAACTAATAACACACAGCTGTACCTCCCATCATCCACTGTACAGGAGGAAAGTAAGTGACCCCCTATGTAATGTAACTAATACCACACAGCTGTACCGCCCATCATCCACAGTGCAGGAGGAAAGTAAGTGACCCCCTATGTAATGTAACTAATAACACACAGCTGTACCGCCCATCATCCACAGTACGGGAGGAAAGTAAGTGACCCCCTATGTAATGTAACTGATAACACACAGCTGTACCGCCCATCATCCACAGTACGGGAGGAAAGTAAGTGACCCCCTATGTAATGTAACTAATAACACACAGCTGTACCGCCCATCATCCACAGTACAGGAGGAAAGTAAGTGACCCCTATGTAATGTAACTGATAACACACAGCTGTACCGCCCATCGTCCACAGTACAGGAAGAAAGTAAGTGACCCCCTATGTAATGTAACTAATAACGCACAGCTGTACCGCCCATCATCCACAGTACAGGAGGAAAGTAAGTGACCCCCTATGTAATGTAACTAATAACGCACAGCTGTACTGCCCATCATCCACAGTACAGGAGGAAAGTAAGTGACCCCCTATGTAATGTAACTAATAACACACAGCTGTACCGCCCATCATCCACAGTGCAGGAGGAAAGTAAGTGACCCCCTATGTAATGTAACTAATAACACACAGCTGTACCACCCATCATCCACAGTACAGGAGGAAAGTAAGTGACCCCCTATGTAATGTAACTAATAACACACAACTGTACCTCCCATCATCCACAGTACAGGAGGAAAGTAAGTGAACCCTATGTAATGTAACTAATAACACACAGCTGTACCTCCCATCATCCACAGTACAGGAGGAAAGTAAGTGACCCCCTATGTAATGTAACTAATAACACACAGCTGTACCGCCCATCATCCACAGTACAGGAGGAAAGTAAGTGACCCCCTATGTAATGTAACTAATAACACACAGCTATACCGCCCATCATCCACAGTACAGGAGGAAAGTAAGTGACCCCCTATGTAATGTAACTAATAACACACAGCTGTACCGCCCATCATCCACAGTACAGGAGGAAAGTAAGTGACCCCCTATGTAATGTAACTAATAACACACAGCTGTACCGCCCATCATCCACAGTACAGGAGGAAAGTAAGTGACCCCTATGTAATGTAACTGATAACACACAGCTGTACCGCCCATCATCCACAGTACAAGAGGAAAGTAAGTGACCCCCTATGTAATGTAACTAATAACACACAGCTGTACCGCCCATCATCCACAGTACAGGAGGAAAGTAAGTGACCCCCTATGTAATGTAACTAATAACACACAGCTGTACCGCCCATCATCCACAGTACAGGAGGAAAGTAAGTGACCCCCTATGTAATGTAACTAATAACACACAGCTGTACCGCCCATCATCCACAGTACAGGAGGAAAGTAAGTGACCCCCTATGTAATGTAACTAATAACACACAGCTGTACCGCCCATCATCCACAGTACAGGAGGAAAGTAAGTGACCCCCTGTGTAATGTAACTAATAACACAGCTGTACCGCCCATCATCCACAGTACAGGAGGAAAGTAAGTGACCCCCTATGTAATGTAACTAATAACACACAGCTGTACCTCCCATCATCCACAGTGCAGGGGGAAAGTAAGTGACCCCCTATGTAATGTAACTAATACCACACAGCTGTACCTCCCATCATCCACAGTACAGGAGGAAAGTAAGTGACCCCCTATGTAATGTAACTAATAACACACAGCTGTACCGCCCATCATCCACAGTACAGGGGGAAAGTAAGTGACCCCCTATGTAATGTAACTAATACCACACAGCTGTACCTCCCATCATCCACAGTGCAGGGGGAAAGTAAGTGACCCCTATGTAATGTAACTGATAACACACAGCTGTACCGCCCATCATCCACAGTACAAGAGGAAAGTAAGTGACCCCCTATGTAATGTAACTAATAACACACAGCTGTACCGCCCATCATCCACAGTACAGGAGGAAAGTAAGTGACCCCCTATGTAATGTAACTAATAACACACAGCTGTACCGCCCATCATCCACAGTACAGGAGGAAAGTAAGTGACCCCCTATGTAATGTAACTAATAACACACAGCTGTACCGCCCATCATCCACAGTACAGGAGGAAAGTAAGTGACCCCCTATGTAATGTAACTAATAACACACAGCTGTACCGCCCATCATCCACAGTACAGGAGGAAAGTAAGTGACCCCCTGTGTAATGTAACTAATAACACAGCTGTACCGCCCATCATCCACAGTACAGGAGGAAAGTAAGTGACCCCCTATGTAATGTAACTAATAACACACAGCTGTACCTCCCATCATCCACAGTGCAGGGGGAAAGTAAGTGACCCCCTATGTAATGTAACTAATACCACACAGCTGTACCTCCCATCATCCACAGTACAGGAGGAAAGTAAGTGACCCCCTATGTAATGTAACTAATAACACACAGCTGTACCGCCCATCATCCACAGTACAGGGGGAAAGTAAGTGACCCCCTATGTAATGTAACTAATACCACACAGCTGTACCTCCCATCATCCACAGTACAGGAGGAAAGTAAGTGACCCCCTATGTAATGTGACTAATAACACACAGCTGTACCGCCCATCATCCACAGTACAGGAGGAAAGTAAGTGACCCCCTATGTAATGTAACTAATAACACACAGCTGTACCTCCCATCATCCACAGTACAGGAGGAAAGTAAGTGACCCCCTATGTAATGTAACTAATAACACAGCTGTACCGCCCATCATCCACAGTGCAGGAGGAAAGTAAGTGACCCCCTATGTAATGTAACTGATAACACATAGCTGTACCACCCATCATCCACAGTGCAGGGAGGAAAGTAAGTGACCCCCTATGTAATGTAACTAATAACACACAGCTGTACCGCCCATCATCCACAGCCCAGGAGGAAAGTAAGTGACCCCCTATGTAATGTAACTAATAACACACAGCTGTACCGCCCATCATCCACAGCCCAGGAGGAAAGTAAGTGACCCCCTATGTAATGTAACTAATAACACACAGCTGTACCGCCCATCATCCACAGCCCAGGAGGAAAGTAAGTGACCCCCTATGTAATGTAACTAATAACACACAGCTGTACCGCCCATCATCTACAGTGCAGGAGGAAAGTAAGTGACCCCCTATGTAATGTAACTAATAACACACAGCTGTACCGCCCATCATCTACAGTGCAGGAGGAAAGTAAGTGACCCCCTATGTAATGTAACTAATAACACACAGCTGTACCGCCCATCATCCACTGTACAGGAGGAAAGTAAGTGACCCCCTATGTAATGTAACTAATAACACACACCTGTACCGCCCATCATCCACAGTGCAGGGGGAAAGTAAGTGACCCCCTATGTAATGTAACTAATAACACACAGCTGTACCTCCCATCATCCACAGTGCAGGGGGAAAGTAAGTGACCCCCTATGTAATGTAACTAATACCACACAGCTGTACCTCCCATCATCCACAGTACAGGAGGAAAGTAAGTGACCCCCTATGTAATGTAACTAATAACACACAGCTGTACCGCCCATCATCCACAGTACAGGGGGAAAGTAAGTGACCCCCTATGTAATGTAACTAATAACACACAGCTGTACCGCCCATCATCCCCAGTACAGGAGGAAAGTAAGTGACCCCCTATGTAATGTAACTAATACCACACAGCTGTACCTCCCATCATCCACAGTACAGGAGGAAAGTAAGTGACCCCCTATGTAATGTGACTAATAACACACAGCTGTACCGCCCATCATCCACAGTACAGGAGGAAAGTAAGTGACCCCCTATGTAATGTAACTGATAACACACAGCTGTACCGCCCATCATCCACAGTACGGGAGGAAAGTAAGTGACCCCCTATGTAATGTAACTAATAACACACAGCTGTACCGCCCATCATCCACAGTACAGGAGGAAAGTAAGTGACCCCTATGTAATGTAACTGATAACACACAGCTGTACCGCCCATCGTCCACAGTACAGGAGGAAAGTAAGTGACCCCCTATGTAATGTAACTAATAACGCACAGCTGTACCGCCCATCATCCACAGTACAGGAGGAAAGTAAGTGACCCTCTATGTAATGTAACTAATAACGCACAGCTGTACTGCCCATCATCCACAGTACAGGAGGAAAGTAAGTGACCCCCTATGTAATGTAACTAATAACACACAGCTGTACCGCCCATCATCCACAGTACAGGAGGAAAGTAAGTGACCCCCTATTGAATGTAACTAATAACACATAGCTGTACCTCCCATCATCCACAGTACAGGAGGAAAGTAAGTGACCCCCTATGTAATGTAACTAATAACACACAGCTGTACCGCCCACCCCCTACAGTACAGGAGGAAAGTAAGTGACCCCCTATGTAATGTAACTAATAACACACAGCTGTACCTCCCATCATCCACTGTACAGGAGGAAAGTAAGTGACCCCCTATGTAATGTAACTAATACCACACAGCTGTACCGCCCATCATCCACAGTGCAGGAGGAAAGTAAGTGACCCCCTATGTAATGTAACTGATAACACACAGCTGTACCACCCATCATCCACAGTACAGGAGGAAAGTAAGTGACCCCCTATGTAATGTAACTAATAACACACAACTGTACCTCCCATCATCCACAGTACAGGAGGAAAGTAAGTGAACCCTATGTAATGTAACTAATAACACACAGCTGTACCTCCCATCATCCACAGTACAGGAGGAAAGTAAGTGACCCCCTATGTAATGTAACTAATAACACACAGCTGTACCGCCCATCATCCACAGTACAGGAGGAAAGTAAGTGACCCCCTATGTAATGTAACTAATAACACACAGCTATACCGCCCATCATCCACTGTACAGGAGGAAAGTAAGTGACCCCCTATGTAATGTAACTAATAACACACAGCTGTACCACCCATCATCCACAGTACAGGAGGAAAGTAAGTGACCCCCCCCCTATGTAATGTAACTAATAACACAGCTGTACCACCCATCACCCACAGTGCAGGAGGAAAGTAAGTGACCCCCTATGTAATGTAACTAATACCACACAGCTGTACCTCCCATCATCCACAGTACAGGAGGAAAGTAAGTGACCCCCTATGTAATGTAACTAATAACACACAGCTGTACCGCCCATCATCCACAGTGCAGGAGGAAAGTAAGTGACCCCCTATGTATTGTAACTAATAACGCACAGCTGTACCGCCCATCATCCACAGTACAGGAGGAAAGTAAGTGACCCCCTATGTAATGTAACTAATAACACACAGCTGTACCGCCCATCATCCACAGTGCAGGAGGAAAGTAAGTGACCCCCTATGTAATGTAACTAATAACACAGCTGTACGGCCCATCATCCACAGTACAGGAGGAAAGTAAGTGACCCCCTATGTAATGTAACTAATAACACACAGCTGTACCGCCCATCATCCACAGTACAGGAGGAAAGTAAGTGACCCCCTATGTAATGTAACTAATAACACACAGCTGTACCGCCCATCATCCACAGTACAGGAGGAAAGTAAGTGACCCCTATGTAATGTAACTGATAACACACAGCTGTACCGCCCATCATCCACAGTACAAGAGGAAAGTAAGTGACCCCCTATGTAATGTAACTAATAACACACAGCTGTACCGCCCATCATCCACAGTACAGGAGGAAAGTAAGTGACCCCCTATGTAATGTAACTAATAACACACAGCTGTACCGCCCATCATCCACAGTACAGGAGGAAAGTAAGTGACCCCCTATGTAATGTAACTAATAACACACAGCTGTACCGCCCATCATCCACAGTACAGGAGGAAAGTAAGTGACCCCCTATGTAATGTAACTAATAACACACAGCTGTACCGCCCATCATCCACAGTACAGGAGGAAAGTAAGTGACCCCCTGTGTAATGTAACTAATAACACAGCTGTACCGCCCATCATCCACAGTACAGGAGGAAAGTAAGTGACCCCCTATGTAATGTAACTAATAACACACAGCTGTACCTCCCATCATCCACAGTGCAGGGGGAAAGTAAGTGACCCCCTATGTAATGTAACTAATACCACACAGCTGTACCTCCCATCATCCACAGTACAGGAGGAAAGTAAGTGACCCCCTATGTAATGTAACTAATAACACACAGCTGTACCGCCCATCATCCACAGTACAGGAGGAAAGTAAGTGACCCCTATGTAATGTAACTGATAACACACAGCTGTACCGCCCATCGTCCACAGTACAGGAGGAAAGTAAGTGACCCCCTATGTAATGTAACTAATAACGCACAGCTGTACCGCCCATCATCCACAGTACAGGAGGAAAGTAAGTGACCCTCTATGTAATGTAACTAATAACGCACAGCTGTACTGCCCATCATCCACAGTACAGGAGGAAAGTAAGTGACCCCCTATGTAATGTAACTAATAACACACAGCTGTACCGCCCATCATCCACAGTACAGGAGGAAAGTAAGTGACCCCCTATTGAATGTAACTAATAACACATAGCTGTACCTCCCATCATCCACAGTACAGGAGGAAAGTAAGTGACCCCCTATGTAATGTAACTAATAACACACAGCTGTACCGCCCACCCCCTACAGTACAGGAGGAAAGTAAGTGACCCCCTATGTAATGTAACTAATAACACACAGCTGTACCTCCCATCATCCACTGTACAGGAGGAAAGTAAGTGACCCCCTATGTAATGTAACTAATACCACACAGCTGTACCGCCCATCATCCACAGTGCAGGAGGAAAGTAAGTGACCCCCTATGTAATGTAACTGATAACACACAGCTGTACCACCCATCATCCACAGTACAGGAGGAAAGTAAGTGACCCCCTATGTAATGTAACTAATAACACACAACTGTACCTCCCATCATCCACAGTACAGGAGGAAAGTAAGTGAACCCTATGTAATGTAACTAATAACACACAGCTGTACCTCCCATCATCCACAGTACAGGAGGAAAGTAAGTGACCCCCTATGTAATGTAACTAATAACACACAGCTGTACCGCCCATCATCCACAGTACAGGAGGAAAGTAAGTGACCCCCTATGTAATGTAACTAATAACACACAGCTATACCGCCCATCATCCACTGTACAGGAGGAAAGTAAGTGACCCCCTATGTAATGTAACTAATAACACACAGCTGTACCACCCATCATCCACAGTACAGGAGGAAAGTAAGTGACCCCCCCCCTATGTAATGTAACTAATAACACAGCTGTACCACCCATCACCCACAGTGCAGGAGGAAAGTAAGTGACCCCCTATGTAATGTAACTAATACCACACAGCTGTACCTCCCATCATCCACAGTACAGGAGGAAAGTAAGTGACCCCCTATGTAATGTAACTAATAACACACAGCTGTACCGCCCATCATCCACAGTGCAGGAGGAAAGTAAGTGACCCCCTATGTATTGTAACTAATAACGCACAGCTGTACCGCCCATCATCCACAGTACAGGAGGAAAGTAAGTGACCCCCTATGTAATGTAACTAATAACACACAGCTGTACCGCCCATCATCCACAGTGCAGGAGGAAAGTAAGTGACCCCCTATGTAATGTAACTAATAACACAGCTGTACGGCCCATCATCCACAGTACAGGAGGAAAGTAAGTGACCCCCTATGTAATGTAACTAATAACACACAGCTGTACCGCCCATCATCCACAGTACAGGAGGAAAGTAAGTGACCCCCTATGTAATGTAACTAATAACACACAGCTGTACCGCCCATCATCCACAGTACAGGAGGAAAGTAAGTGACCCCTATGTAATGTAACTGATAACACACAGCTGTACCGCCCATCATCCACAGTACAAGAGGAAAGTAAGTGACCCCCTATGTAATGTAACTAATAACACACAGCTGTACCGCCCATCATCCACAGTACAGGAGGAAAGTAAGTGACCCCCTGTGTAATGTAACTAATAACACAGCTGTACCGCCCATCATCCACAGTACAGGAGGAAAGTAAGTGACCCCCTATGTAATGTAACTAATAACACACAGCTGTACCTCCCATCATCCACAGTGCAGGGGGAAAGTAAGTGACCCCCTATGTAATGTAACTAATACCACACAGCTGTACCTCCCATCATCCACAGTACAGGAGGAAAGTAAGTGACCCCCTATGTAATGTAACTAATAACACACAGCTGTACCGCCCACCCCCTACAGTACAGGAGGAAAGTAAGTGACCCCCTATGTAATGTAACTAATACCACACAGCTGTACCGCCCATCATCCACAGTGCAGGAGGAAAGTAAGTGACCCCCTATGTAATGTAACTGATAACACACAGCTGTACCACCCATCATCCACAGTACAGGAGGAAAGTAAGTGACCCCCTATGTAATGTAACTAATAACACACAGCTGTACCGCCCATCATCCACAGTACGGGAGGAAAGTAAGTGACCCCCTATGTAATGTAACTGATAACACACAGCTGTACCGCCCATCATCCACAGTACGGGAGGAAAGTAAGTGACCCCCTATGTAATGTAACTAATAACACACAGCTGTACCGCCCATCATCCACAGTACAGGAGGAAAGTAAGTGACCCCTATGTAATGTAACTGATAACACACAGCTGTACCGCCCATCGTCCACAGTACAGGAGGAAAGTAAGTGACCCCCCCCCTATGTAATGTAACTAATAACACAGCTGTACCACCCATCACCCACAGTGCAGGAGGAAAGTAAGTGACCCCCTATGTAATGTAACTAATACCACACAGCTGTACCTCCCATCATCCACAGTACAGGAGGAAAGTAAGTGACCCCCTATGTAATGTAACTAATAACACACAGCTGTACCGCCCATCATCCACAGTGCAGGAGGAAAGTAAGTGACCCCCTATGTATTGTAACTAATAACGCACAGCTGTACCGCCCATCATCCACAGTACAGGAGGAAAGTAAGTGACCCCCTATGTAATGTAACTAATAACACACAGCTGTACCGCCCATCATCCACAGTGCAGGAGGAAAGTAAGTGACCCCCTATGTAATGTAACTAATAACACAGCTGTACGGCCCATCATCCACAGTACAGGAGGAAAGTAAGTGACCCCCTATGTAATGTAACTAATAACACACAGCTGTACCGCCCATCATCCACAGTACAGGAGGAAAGTAAGTGACCCCCTATGTAATGTAACTAATAACACACAGCTGTACCGCCCATCATCCACAGTACAGGAGGAAAGTAAGTGACCCCTATGTAATGTAACTGATAACACACAGCTGTACCGCCCATCATCCACAGTACAAGAGGAAAGTAAGTGACCCCCTATGTAATGTAACTAATAACACACAGCTGTACCGCCCATCATCCACAGTACAGGAGGAAAGTAAGTGACCCCCTATGTAATGTAACTAATAACACACAGCTGTACCGCCCATCATCCACAGTACAGGAGGAAAGTAAGTGACCCCCTATGTAATGTAACTAATAACACACAGCTGTACCGCCCATCATCCACAGTACAGGAGGAAAGTAAGTGACCCCCTATGTAATGTAACTAATAACACACAGCTGTACCGCCCATCATCCACAGTACAGGAGGAAAGTAAGTGACCCCCTGTGTAATGTAACTAATAACACAGCTGTACCGCCCATCATCCACAGTACAGGAGGAAAGTAAGTGACCCCCTATGTAATGTAACTAATAACACACAGCTGTACCTCCCATCATCCACAGTGCAGGGGGAAAGTAAGTGACCCCCTATGTAATGTAACTAATACCACACAGCTGTACCTCCCATCATCCACAGTACAGGAGGAAAGTAAGTGACCCCCTATGTAATGTAACTAATAACACACAGCTGTACCGCCCATCATCCACAGTACAGGAGGAAAGTAAGTGACCCCTATGTAATGTAACTGATAACACACAGCTGTACCGCCCATCGTCCACAGTACAGGAGGAAAGTAAGTGACCCCCTATGTAATGTAACTAATAACGCACAGCTGTACCGCCCATCATCCACAGTACAGGAGGAAAGTAAGTGACCCTCTATGTAATGTAACTAATAACGCACAGCTGTACTGCCCATCATCCACAGTACAGGAGGAAAGTAAGTGACCCCCTATGTAATGTAACTAATAACACACAGCTGTACCGCCCATCATCCACAGTACAGGAGGAAAGTAAGTGACCCCCTATTGAATGTAACTAATAACACATAGCTGTACCTCCCATCATCCACAGTACAGGAGGAAAGTAAGTGACCCCCTATGTAATGTAACTAATAACACACAGCTGTACCGCCCACCCCCTACAGTACAGGAGGAAAGTAAGTGACCCCCTATGTAATGTAACTAATAACACACAGCTGTACCTCCCATCATCCACTGTACAGGAGGAAAGTAAGTGACCCCCTATGTAATGTAACTAATACCACACAGCTGTACCGCCCATCATCCACAGTGCAGGAGGAAAGTAAGTGACCCCCTATGTAATGTAACTGATAACACACAGCTGTACCACCCATCATCCACAGTACAGGAGGAAAGTAAGTGACCCCCTATGTAATGTAACTAATAACACACAACTGTACCTCCCATCATCCACAGTACAGGAGGAAAGTAAGTGAACCCTATGTAATGTAACTAATAACACACAGCTGTACCTCCCATCATCCACAGTACAGGAGGAAAGTAAGTGACCCCCTATGTAATGTAACTAATAACACACAGCTGTACCGCCCATCATCCACAGTACAGGAGGAAAGTAAGTGACCCCCTATGTAATGTAACTAATAACACACAGCTATACCGCCCATCATCCACTGTACAGGAGGAAAGTAAGTGACCCCCTATGTAATGTAACTAATAACACACAGCTGTACCACCCATCATCCACAGTACAGGAGGAAAGTAAGTGACCCCCCCCCTATGTAATGTAACTAATAACACAGCTGTACCACCCATCACCCACAGTGCAGGAGGAAAGTAAGTGACCCCCTATGTAATGTAACTAATACCACACAGCTGTACCTCCCATCATCCACAGTACAGGAGGAAAGTAAGTGACCCCCTATGTAATGTAACTAATAACACACAGCTGTACCGCCCATCATCCACAGTGCAGGAGGAAAGTAAGTGACCCCCTATGTATTGTAACTAATAACGCACAGCTGTACCGCCCATCATCCACAGTACAGGAGGAAAGTAAGTGACCCCCTATGTAATGTAACTAATAACACACAGCTGTACCGCCCATCATCCACAGTGCAGGAGGAAAGTAAGTGACCCCCTATGTAATGTAACTAATAACACAGCTGTACGGCCCATCATCCACAGTACAGGAGGAAAGTAAGTGACCCCCTATGTAATGTAACTAATAACACACAGCTGTACCGCCCATCATCCACAGTACAGGAGGAAAGTAAGTGACCCCCTATGTAATGTAACTAATAACACACAGCTGTACCGCCCATCATCCACAGTACAGGAGGAAAGTAAGTGACCCCTATGTAATGTAACTGATAACACACAGCTGTACCGCCCATCATCCACAGTACAAGAGGAAAGTAAGTGACCCCCTATGTAATGTAACTAATAACACACAGCTGTACCGCCCATCATCCACAGTACAGGAGGAAAGTAAGTGACCCCCTGTGTAATGTAACTAATAACACAGCTGTACCGCCCATCATCCACAGTACAGGAGGAAAGTAAGTGACCCCCTATGTAATGTAACTAATAACACACAGCTGTACCTCCCATCATCCACAGTGCAGGGGGAAAGTAAGTGACCCCCTATGTAATGTAACTAATACCACACAGCTGTACCTCCCATCATCCACAGTACAGGAGGAAAGTAAGTGACCCCCTATGTAATGTAACTAATAACACACAGCTGTACCGCCCACCCCCTACAGTACAGGAGGAAAGTAAGTGACCCCCTATGTAATGTAACTAATACCACACAGCTGTACCGCCCATCATCCACAGTGCAGGAGGAAAGTAAGTGACCCCCTATGTAATGTAACTGATAACACACAGCTGTACCACCCATCATCCACAGTACAGGAGGAAAGTAAGTGACCCCCTATGTAATGTAACTAATAACACACAGCTGTACCGCCCATCATCCACAGTACGGGAGGAAAGTAAGTGACCCCCTATGTAATGTAACTGATAACACACAGCTGTACCGCCCATCATCCACAGTACGGGAGGAAAGTAAGTGACCCCCTATGTAATGTAACTAATAACACACAGCTGTACCGCCCATCATCCACAGTACAGGAGGAAAGTAAGTGACCCCTATGTAATGTAACTGATAACACACAGCTGTACCGCCCATCGTCCACAGTACAGGAGGAAAGTAAGTGACCCCCTATGTAATGTAACTAATAACGCACAGCTGTACTGCCCATCATCCACAGTACAGGAGGAAAGTAAGTGACCCCCTATGTAATGTAACTAATAACACACAGCTGTACCGCCCATCATCCACAGTGCAGGAGGAAAGTAAGTGACCCCCTATGTAATGTAACTGATAACACACAGCTGTACCACCCATCATCCACAGTACAGGAGGAAAGTAAGTGACCCCCTATGTAATGTAACTAATAACACACAACTGTACCTCCCATCATCCACAGTACAGGAGGAAAGTAAGTGAACCCTATGTAATGTAACTAATAACACACAGCTGTACCTCCCATCATCCACAGTACAGGAGGAAAGTAAGTGACCCCCTATGTAATGTAACTAATAACACACAGCTGTACCGCCCATCATCCACAGTACAGGAGGAAAGTAAGTGACCCCCTATGTAATGTAACTAATAACACACAGCTATACTGCCCATCATCCACTGTACAGGAGGAAAGTAAGTGACCCCCTATGTAATGTAACTAATAACACACAGCTGTACCACCCATCATCCACAGTACAGGAGGAAAGTAAGTGACCCCCCCCTATGTAATGTAACTAATAACACAGCTGTACCACCCATCACCCACAGTGCAGGAGGAAAGTAAGTGACCCCCTATGTAATGTAACTAATACCACACAGCTGTACCTCCCATCATCCACAGTACAGGAGGAAAGTAAGTGACCCCCTATGTAATGTAACTAATAACACACAGCTGTACCGCCCATCATCCACAGTGCAGGAGGAAAGTAAGTGACCCCCTATGTAATGTAACTAATAACGCACAGCTGTACCGCCCATCATCCACAGTACAGGAGGAAAGTAAGTGACCCCCTATGTAATGTAACTAATAACACACAGCTGTACCGCCCATCATCCACAGTGCAGGAGGAAAGTAAGTGACCCCCTATGTAATGTAACTAATAACACAGCTGTACGGCCCATCATCCACAGTACAGGAGGAAAGTAAGTGACCCCCTATGTAATGTAACTAATAACACACAGCTGTACCGCCCATCATCCACAGTACAGGAGGAAAGTAAGTGACCCCCTATGTAATGTAACTAATAACACACAGCTGTACCGCCCATCATCCACAGTACAGGAGGAAAGTAAGTGACCCCTATGTAATGTAACTGATAACACACAGCTGTACCGCCCATCATCCACAGTACAAGAGGAAAGTAAGTGACCCCCTATGTAATGTAACTAATAACACACAGCTGTACCGCCCATCATCCACAGTACAGGAGGAAAGTAAGTGACCCCCTATGTAATGTAACTAATAACACACAGCTGTACCGCCCATCATCCACAGTACAGGAGGAAAGTAAGTGACCCCCTATGTAATGTAACTAATAACACACAGCTGTACCGCCCATCATCCACAGTACAGGAGGAAAGTAAGTGACCCCCTATGTAATGTAACTAATAACACACAGCTGTACCGCCCATCATCCACAGTACAGGAGGAAAGTAAGTGACCCCCTGTGTAATGTAACTAATAACACAGCTGTACCGCCCATCATCCACAGTACAGGAGGAAAGTAAGTGACCCCCTATGTAATGTAACTAATAACACACAGCTGTACCTCCCATCATCCACAGTGCAGGGGGAAAGTAAGTGACCCCCTATGTAATGTAACTAATACCACACAGCTGTACCTCCCATCATCCACAGTACAGGAGGAAAGTAAGTGACCCCCTATGTAATGTAACTAATAACACACAGCTGTACCGCCCATCATCCACAGTACAGGAGGAAAGTAAGTGACCCCCTATGTAATGTAACTAATACCACACAGCTGTACCTCCCATCATCCACAGTACAGGAGGAAAGTAAGTGACCCCCTATGTAATGTGACTAATAACACACAGCTGTACCGCCCATCATCCACAGTACAGGAGGAAAGTAAGTGACCCCCTATGTAATGTAACTAATAACACACAGCTGTACCTCCCATCATCCACAGTACAGGAGGAAAGTAAGTGACCCCCTATGTAATGTAACTAATAACACAGCTGTACCGCCCATCATCCACAGTGCAGGAGGAAAGTAAGTGACCCCCTATGTAATGTAACTGATAACACATAGCTGTACCACCCATCATCCACAGTGCAGGGAGGAAAGTAAGTGACCCCCTATGTAATGTAACTAATAACACACAGCTGTACCGCCCATCATCCACAGCCCAGGAGGAAAGTAAGTGACCCCCTATGTAATGTAACTAATAACACACAGCTGTACCGCCCATCATCCACAGCCCAGGAGGAAAGTAAGTGACCCCCTATGTAATGTAACTAATAACACACAGCTGTACCGCCCATCATCCACAGCCCAGGAGGAAAGTAAGTGACCCCCTATGTAATGTAACTAATAACACACAGCTGTACCGCCCATCATCTACAGTGCAGGAGGAAAGTAAGTGACCCCCTATGTAATGTAACTAATAACACACAGCTGTACCGCCCATCATCTACAGTGCAGGAGGAAAGTAAGTGACCCCCTATGTAATGTAACTAATAACACACAGCTGTACCGCCCATCATCCACTGTACAGGAGGAAAGTAAGTGACCCCCTATGTAATGTAACTAATAACACACACCTGTACCGCCCATCATCCACAGTGCAGGGGGAAAGTAAGTGACCCCCTATGTAATGTAACTAATAACACACAGCTGTACCTCCCATCATCCACAGTGCAGGGGGAAAGTAAGTGACCCCCTATGTAATGTAACTAATACCACACAGCTGTACCTCCCATCATCCACAGTACAGGAGGAAAGTAAGTGACCCCCTATGTAATGTAACTAATAACACACAGCTGTACCGCCCATCATCCACAGTACAGGGGGAAAGTAAGTGACCCCCTATGTAATGTAACTAATAACACACAGCTGTACCGCCCATCATCCACAGTACAGGAGGAAAGTAAGTGACCCCCTATGTAATGTAACTAATACCACACAGCTGTACCTCCCATCATCCACAGTACAGGAGGAAAGTAAGTGACCCCCTATGTAATGTGACTAATAACACACAGCTGTACCGCCCATCATCCACAGTACAGGAGGAAAGTAAGTGACCCCCTATGTAATGTAACTAATAACACACAGCTGTACCGCCCATCATCCACAGTACAGGAGGAAAGTAAGTGACCCCCTATGTAATGTAACTGATAACACACAGCTGTACCGCCCATCATCCACAGTACGGGAGGAAAGTAAGTGACCCCCTATGTAATGTAACTAATAACACACAGCTGTACCGCCCATCATCCACAGTACAGGAGGAAAGTAAGTGACCCCTATGTAATGTAACTGATAACACACAGCTGTACCGCCCATCGTCCACAGTACAGGAGGAAAGTAAGTGACCCCCTATGTAATGTAACTAATAACGCACAGCTGTACCGCCCATCATCCACAGTACAGGAGGAAAGTAAGTGACCCCCTATGTAATGTAACTAATAACGCACAGCTGTACTGCCCATCATCCACAGTACAGGAGGAAAGTAAGTGACCCCCTATGTAATGTAACTAATAACACACAGCTGTACCGCCCATCATCCACAGTACAGGAGGAAAGTAAGTGACCCCCTATTGAATGTAACTAATAACACATAGCTGTACCTCCCATCATCCACAGTACAGGAGGAAAGTAAGTGACCCCCTATGTAATGTAACTAATAACACACAGCTGTACCGCCCACCCCCTACAGTACAGGAGGAAAGTAAGTGACCCCCTATGTAATGTAACTAATAACACACAGCTGTACCTCCCATCATCCACTGTACAGGAGGAAAGTAAGTGACCCCCTATGTAATGTAACTAATACCACACAGCTGTACCGCCCATCATCCACAGTGCAGGAGGAAAGTAAGTGACCCCCTATGTAATGTAACTGATAACACACAGCTGTACCACCCATCATCCACAGTACAGGAGGAAAGTAAGTGACCCCCTATGTAATGTAACTAATAACACACAACTGTACCTCCCATCATCCACAGTACAGGAGGAAAGTAAGTGAACCCTATGTAATGTAACTAATAACACACAGCTGTACCTCCCATCATCCACAGTACAGGAGGAAAGTAAGTGACCCCCTATGTAATGTAACTAATAACACACAGCTGTACCGCCCATCATCCACAGTACAGGAGGAAAGTAAGTGACCCCCTATGTAATGTAACTAATAACACACAGCTATACCGCCCATCATCCACTGTACAGGAGGAAAGTAAGTGACCCCCTATGTAATGTAACTAATAACACACAGCTGTACCACCCATCATCCACAGTACAGGAGGAAAGTAAGTGACCCCCCCCCTATGTAATGTAACTAATAACACAGCTGTACCACCCATCACCCACAGTGCAGGAGGAAAGTAAGTGACCCCCTATGTAATGTAACTAATACCACACAGCTGTATCTCCCATCATCCACAGTACAGGAGGAAAGTAAGTGACCCCCTATGTAATGTAACTAATAACACACAGCTGTACCGCCCATCATCCACAGTGCAGGAGGAAAGTAAGTGACCCCCTATGTAATGTAACTAATAACGCACAGCTGTACCGCCCATCATCCACAGTACAGGAGGAAAGTAAGTGACCCCCTATGTAATGTAACTAATAACACACAGCTGTACCGCCCATCATCCACAGTGCAGGAGGAAAGTAAGTGACCCCCTATGTAATGTAACTAATAACACAGCTGTACGGCCCATCATCCACAGTACAGGAGGAAAGTAAGTGACCCCCTATGTAATGTAACTAATAACACACAGCTGTACCGCCCATCATCCACAGTACAGGAGGAAAGTAAGTGACCCCCTATGTAATGTAACTAATAACACACAGCTGTACCGCCCATCATCCACAGTACAGGAGGAAAGTAAGTGACCCCTATGTAATGTAACTGATAACACACAGCTGTACCGCCCATCATCCACAGTACAAGAGGAAAGTAAGTGACCCCCTATGTAATGTAACTAATAACACACAGCTGTACCGCCCATCATCCACAGTACAGGAGGAAAGTAAGTGACCCCCTATGTAATGTAACTAATAACACACAGCTGTACCGCCCATCATCCACAGTACAGGAGGAAAGTAAGTGACCCCCTATGTAATGTAACTAATAACACACAGCTGTACCGCCCATCATCCACAGTACAGGAGGAAAGTAAGTGACCCCCTATGTAATGTAACTAATAACACACAGCTGTACCGCCCATCATCCACAGTACAGGAGGAAAGTAAGTGACCCCCTGTGTAATGTAACTAATAACACAGCTGTACCGCCCATCATCCACAGTACAGGAGGAAAGTAAGTGACCCCCTATGTAATGTAACTAATAACACACAGCTGTACCTCCCATCATCCACAGTGCAGGGGGAAAGTAAGTGACCCCCTATGTAATGTAACTAATACCACACAGCTGTACCTCCCATCATCCACAGTACAGGAGGAAAGTAAGTGACCCCCTATGTAATGTAACTAATAACACACAGCTGTACCGCCCATCATCCACAGTACAGGGGGAAAGTAAGTGACCCCCTATGTAATGTAACTAATACCACACAGCTGTACCTCCCATCATCCACAGTACAGGAGGAAAGTAAGTGACCCCCTATGTAATGTGACTAATAACACACAGCTGTACCGCCCATCATCCACAGTACAGGAGGAAAGTAAGTGACCCCCTATGTAATGTAACTAATAACACACAGCTGTACCTCCCATCATCCACAGTACAGGAGGAAAGTAAGTGACCCCCTATGTAATGTAACTAATAACACAGCTGTACCGCCCATCATCCACAGTGCAGGAGGAAAGTAAGTGACCCCCTATGTAATGTAACTGATAACACATAGCTGTACCACCCATCATCCACAGTGCAGGGAGGAAAGTAAGTGACCCCCTATGTAATGTAACTAATAACACACAGCTGTACCGCCCATCATCCACAGCCCAGGAGGAAAGTAAGTGACCCCCTATGTAATGTAACTAATAACACACAGCTGTACCGCCCATCATCCACAGCCCAGGAGGAAAGTAAGTGACCCCCTATGTAATGTAACTAATAACACACAGCTGTACCGCCCATCATCCACAGCCCAGGAGGAAAGTAAGTGACCCCCTATGTAATGTAACTAATAACACACAGCTGTACCGCCCATCATCTACAGTGCAGGAGGAAAGTAAGTGACCCCCTATGTAATGTAACTAATAACACACAGCTGTACCGCCCATCATCTACAGTGCAGGAGGAAAGTAAGTGACCCCCTATGTAATGTAACTAATAACACATAGCTGTACCGCCCATCATACACAGTACAGGAGGAAAGTAAGTGACCCCCTATGTAATGTAACTAATAACACACAGCTGTACCGCCCATCATCCACTGTACAGGAGGAAAGTAAGTGACCCCCTATGTAATGTAACTAATAACACACACCTGTACCGCCCATCATCCACAGTGCAGGGGGAAAGTAAGTGACCCCCTATGTAATGTAACTAATAACACACAGCTGTACCTCCCATCATCCACAGTGCAGGGGGAAAGTAAGTGACCCCCTATGTAATGTAACTAATACCACACAGCTGTACCTCCCATCATCCACAGTACAGGAGGAAAGTAAGTGACCCCCTATGTAATGTAACTAATAACACACAGCTGTACCGCCCATCATCCACAGTACAGGGGGAAAGTAAGTGACCCCCTATGTAATGTAACTAATAACACACAGCTGTACCGCCCATCATCCACAGTACAGGAGGAAAGTAAGTGACCCCCTATGTAATGTAACTAATACCACACAGCTGTACCTCCCATCATCCACAGTACAGGAGGAAAGTAAGTGACCCCCTATGTAATGTGACTAATAACACACAGCTGTACCGCCCATCATCCACAGTACAGGAGGAAAGTAAGTGACCCCCTATGTAATGTAACTAATAACACACAGCTGTACCGCCCATCATCCACAGTACAGGAGGAAAGTAAGTGACCCCCTATGTAATGTAACTAATAACACACAGCTGTACCTCCCATCATCCACAGTACAGGAGGAAAGTAAGTGACCCCCTATGTAATGTAACTAATAACACAGCTGTACAGCCCATCATCCACAGTGCAGGAGGAAAGTAAGTGACCCCCTATGTAATGTAACTGATAACACATAGCTATACCACCCATCATCCACAGTGCAGGGAGGAAAGTAAGTGACCCCCTATGTAATGTAACTGATAACACACAGCTGTACCGCCCATCATCCACAGCCCCGGAGGAAAGTAAGTGACCCCCTATGTAATGTAACTAATAACACACAGCTGTACCGCCCATCATCCACAGCCCAGGAGGAAAGTAAGTGACCCCCTATGTAATGTAACTAATAACACACAGCTGTACCGCCCATCATCTACAGTGCAGGAGGAAAGTAAGTGACCCCCTATGTAATGTAACTAATAACACACAGCTGTACCGCCCATCATCCACTGTACAGGAGGAAAGTAAGTGACCCCCTATGTAATGTAACTAATAACACACACCTGTACCGCCCATCATCCACAGTGCAGGGGGAAAGTAAGTGACCCCCTATGTAATGTAACTGATAACACATAGCTGTACCACCCATCATCCACAGTGCAGGGAGGAAAGTAAGTGACCCCCTATGTAATGTAACTGATAACACATAGCTGTACCACCCATCATCCACAGTGCAGGGAGGAAAGTAAGTGACCCCCTATGTAATGTAACTGATAACACACAGCTGTACCGCCCATCATCCACAGTACAGGAGGAAAGTAAGTGACCCCCTATGTAATGTAACTAATACCACACAGCTGTACCTCCCATCATCCACAGTACAGGAGGAAAGTAAGTGACCCCCTATGTAATGTAACTAATAACACACAGCTGTACCGCCCATCATCCACAGTACAGGGGGAAAGTAAGTGACCCCCTATGTAATGTAACTAATAACACACAGCTGTACCGCCCATCATCCACAGTACAGGAGGAAAGTAAGTGACCCCCTATGTAATGTAACTAATACCACACAGCTGTACCTCCCATCATCCACAGTACAGGAGGAAAGTAAGTGACCCCCTATGTAATGTGACTAATAACACACAGCTGTACCGCCCATCATCCACAGTACAGGAGGAAAGTAAGTGACCCCCTATGTAATGTAACTAATAACACACAGCTGTACCGCCCATCATCCACAGTACAGGAGGAAAGTAAGTGACCCCCTATGTAATGTAACTGATAACACACAGCTGTACCGCCCATCATCCACAGTACGGGAGGAAAGTAAGTGACCCCCTATGTAATGTAACTAATAACACACAGCTGTACCGCCCATCATCCACAGTACAGGAGGAAAGTAAGTGACCCCTATGTAATGTAACTGATAACACACAGCTGTACCGCCCATCGTCCACAGTACAGGAGGAAAGTAAGTGACCCCCTATGTAATGTAACTAATAACGCACAGCTGTACCGCCCATCATCCACAGTACAGGAGGAAAGTAAGTGACCCCCTATGTAATGTAACTAATAACGCACAGCTGTACTGCCCATCATCCACAGTACAGGAGGAAAGTAAGTGACCCCCTATGTAATGTAACTAATAACACACAGCTGTACCGCCCATCATCCACAGTACAGGAGGAAAGTAAGTGACCCCCTATTGAATGTAACTAATAACACATAGCTGTACCTCCCATCATCCACAGTACAGGAGGAAAGTAAGTGACCCCCTATGTAATGTAACTAATAACACACAGCTGTACCGCCCACCCCCTACAGTACAGGAGGAAAGTAAGTGACCCCCTATGTAATGTAACTAATAACACACAGCTGTACCTCCCATCATCCACTGTACAGGAGGAAAGTAAGTGACCCCCTATGTAATGTAACTAATACCACACAGCTGTACCGCCCATCATCCACAGTGCAGGAGGAAAGTAAGTGACCCCCTATGTAATGTAACTGATAACACACAGCTGTACCACCCATCATCCACAGTACAGGAGGAAAGTAAGTGACCCCCTATGTAATGTAACTAATAACACACAACTGTACCTCCCATCATCCACAGTACAGGAGGAAAGTAAGTGAACCCTATGTAATGTAACTAATAACACACAGCTGTACCTCCCATCATCCACAGTACAGGAGGAAAGTAAGTGACCCCCTATGTAATGTAACTAATAACACACAGCTGTACCGCCCATCATCCACAGTACAGGAGGAAAGTAAGTGACCCCCTATGTAATGTAACTAATAACACACAGCTATACCGCCCATCATCCACTGTACAGGAGGAAAGTAAGTGACCCCCTATGTAATGTAACTAATAACACACAGCTGTACCACCCATCATCCACAGTACAGGAGGAAAGTAAGTGACCCCCCCCCTATGTAATGTAACTAATAACACAGCTGTACCACCCATCACCCACAGTGCAGGAGGAAAGTAAGTGACCCCCTATGTAATGTAACTAATACCACACAGCTGTATCTCCCATCATCCACAGTACAGGAGGAAAGTAAGTGACCCCCTATGTAATGTAACTAATAACACACAGCTGTACCGCCCATCATCCACAGTGCAGGAGGAAAGTAAGTGACCCCCTATGTAATGTAACTAATAACGCACAGCTGTACCGCCCATCATCCACAGTACAGGAGGAAAGTAAGTGACCCCCTATGTAATGTAACTAATAACACACAGCTGTACCGCCCATCATCCACAGTGCAGGAGGAAAGTAAGTGACCCCCTATGTAATGTAACTAATAACACAGCTGTACGGCCCATCATCCACAGTACAGGAGGAAAGTAAGTGACCCCCTATGTAATGTAACTAATAACACACAGCTGTACCGCCCATCATCCACAGTACAGGAGGAAAGTAAGTGACCCCCTATGTAATGTAACTAATAACACACAGCTGTACCGCCCATCATCCACAGTACAGGAGGAAAGTAAGTGACCCCTATGTAATGTAACTGATAACACACAGCTGTACCGCCCATCATCCACAGTACAAGAGGAAAGTAAGTGACCCCCTATGTAATGTAACTAATAACACACAGCTGTACCGCCCATCATCCACAGTACAGGAGGAAAGTAAGTGACCCCCTATGTAATGTAACTAATAACACACAGCTGTACCGCCCATCATCCACAGTACAGGAGGAAAGTAAGTGACCCCCTATGTAATGTAACTAATAACACACAGCTGTACCGCCCATCATCCACAGTACAGGAGGAAAGTAAGTGACCCCCTATGTAATGTAACTAATAACACACAGCTGTACCGCCCATCATCCACAGTACAGGAGGAAAGTAAGTGACCCCCTGTGTAATGTAACTAATAACACAGCTGTACCGCCCATCATCCACAGTACAGGAGGAAAGTAAGTGACCCCCTATGTAATGTAACTAATAACACACAGCTGTACCTCCCATCATCCACAGTGCAGGGGGAAAGTAAGTGACCCCCTATGTAATGTAACTAATACCACACAGCTGTACCTCCCATCATCCACAGTACAGGAGGAAAGTAAGTGACCCCCTATGTAATGTAACTAATAACACACAGCTGTACCGCCCATCATCCACAGTACAGGGGGAAAGTAAGTGACCCCCTATGTAATGTAACTAATACCACACAGCTGTACCTCCCATCATCCACAGTACAGGAGGAAAGTAAGTGACCCCCTATGTAATGTGACTAATAACACACAGCTGTACCGCCCATCATCCACAGTACAGGAGGAAAGTAAGTGACCCCCTATGTAATGTAACTAATAACACACAGCTGTACCTCCCATCATCCACAGTACAGGAGGAAAGTAAGTGACCCCCTATGTAATGTAACTAATACCACACAGCTGTACCGCCCATCATCCACAGTGCAGGAGGAAAGTAAGTGACCCCCTATGTAATGTAACTGATAACACACAGCTGTACCACCCATCATCCACAGTACAGGAGGAAAGTAAGTGACCCCCTATGTAATGTAACTAATAACACACAACTGTACCTCCCATCATCCACAGTACAGGAGGAAAGTAAGTGAACCCTATGTAATGTAACTAATAACACACAGCTGTACCTCCCATCATCCACAGTACAGGAGGAAAGTAAGTGACCCCCTATGTAATGTAACTAATAACACACAGCTGTACCGCCCATCATCCACAGTACAGGAGGAAAGTAAGTGACCCCCTATGTAATGTAACTAATAACACACAGCTATACCGCCCATCATCCACTGTACAGGAGGAAAGTAAGTGACCCCCTATGTAATGTAACTAATAACACACAGCTGTACCACCCATCATCCACAGTACAGGAGGAAAGTAAGTGACCCCCCCCCTATGTAATGTAACTAATAACACAGCTGTACCACCCATCACCCACAGTGCAGGAGGAAAGTAAGTGACCCCCTATGTAATGTAACTAATACCACACAGCTGTACCTCCCATCATCCACAGTACAGGAGGAAAGTAAGTGACCCCCTATGTAATGTAACTAATAACACACAGCTGTACCGCCCATCATCCACAGTGCAGGAGGAAAGTAAGTGACCCCCTATGTATTGTAACTAATAACGCACAGCTGTACCGCCCATCATCCACAGTACAGGAGGAAAGTAAGTGACCCCCTATGTAATGTAACTAATAACACACAGCTGTACCGCCCATCATCCACAGTGCAGGAGGAAAGTAAGTGACCCCCTATGTAATGTAACTAATAACACAGCTGTACGGCCCATCATCCACAGTACAGGAGGAAAGTAAGTGACCCCCTATGTAATGTAACTAATAACACACAGCTGTACCGCCCATCATCCACAGTACAGGAGGAAAGTAAGTGACCCCCTATGTAATGTAACTAATAACACACAGCTGTACCGCCCATCATCCACAGTACAGGAGGAAAGTAAGTGACCCCTATGTAATGTAACTGATAACACACAGCTGTACCGCCCATCATCCACAGTACAAGAGGAAAGTAAGTGACCCCCTATGTAATGTAACTAATAACACACAGCTGTACCGCCCATCATCCACAGTACAGGAGGAAAGTAAGTGACCCCCTATGTAATGTAACTAATAACACACAGCTGTACCGCCCATCATCCACAGTACAGGAGGAAAGTAAGTGACCCCCTATGTAATGTAACTAATAACACACAGCTGTACCGCCCATCATCCACAGTACAGGAGGAAAGTAAGTGACCCCCTATGTAATGTAACTAATAACACACAGCTGTACCGCCCATCATCCACAGTACAGGAGGAAAGTAAGTGACCCCCTGTGTAATGTAACTAATAACACAGCTGTACCGCCCATCATCCACAGTACAGGAGGAAAGTAAGTGACCCCCTATGTAATGTAACTAATAACACACAGCTGTACCTCCCATCATCCACAGTGCAGGGGGAAAGTAAGTGACCCCCTATGTAATGTAACTAATACCACACAGCTGTACCTCCCATCATCCACAGTACAGGAGGAAAGTAAGTGACCCCCTATGTAATGTAACTAATAACACACAGCTGTACCGCCCATCATCCACAGTACAGGAGGAAAGTAAGTGACCCCTATGTAATGTAACTGATAACACACAGCTGTACCGCCCATCGTCCACAGTACAGGAGGAAAGTAAGTGACCCCCTATGTAATGTAACTAATAACGCACAGCTGTACCGCCCATCATCCACAGTACAGGAGGAAAGTAAGTGACCCTCTATGTAATGTAACTAATAACGCACAGCTGTACTGCCCATCATCCACAGTACAGGAGGAAAGTAAGTGACCCCCTATGTAATGTAACTAATAACACACAGCTGTACCGCCCATCATCCACAGTACAGGAGGAAAGTAAGTGACCCCCTATTGAATGTAACTAATAACACATAGCTGTACCTCCCATCATCCACAGTACAGGAGGAAAGTAAGTGACCCCCTATGTAATGTAACTAATAACACACAGCTGTACCGCCCACCCCCTACAGTACAGGAGGAAAGTAAGTGACCCCCTATGTAATGTAACTAATAACACACAGCTGTACCTCCCATCATCCACTGTACAGGAGGAAAGTAAGTGACCCCCTATGTAATGTAACTAATACCACACAGCTGTACCGCCCATCATCCACAGTGCAGGAGGAAAGTAAGTGACCCCCTATGTAATGTAACTGATAACACACAGCTGTACCACCCATCATCCACAGTACAGGAGGAAAGTAAGTGACCCCCTATGTAATGTAACTAATAACACACAACTGTACCTCCCATCATCCACAGTACAGGAGGAAAGTAAGTGAACCCTATGTAATGTAACTAATAACACACAGCTGTACCTCCCATCATCCACAGTACAGGAGGAAAGTAAGTGACCCCCTATGTAATGTAACTAATAACACACAGCTGTACCGCCCATCATCCACAGTACAGGAGGAAAGTAAGTGACCCCCTATGTAATGTAACTAATAACACACAGCTATACCGCCCATCATCCACTGTACAGGAGGAAAGTAAGTGACCCCCTATGTAATGTAACTAATAACACACAGCTGTACCACCCATCATCCACAGTACAGGAGGAAAGTAAGTGACCCCCCCCCTATGTAATGTAACTAATAACACAGCTGTACCACCCATCACCCACAGTGCAGGAGGAAAGTAAGTGACCCCCTATGTAATGTAACTAATACCACACAGCTGTACCTCCCATCATCCACAGTACAGGAGGAAAGTAAGTGACCCCCTATGTAATGTAACTAATAACACACAGCTGTACCGCCCATCATCCACAGTGCAGGAGGAAAGTAAGTGACCCCCTATGTATTGTAACTAATAACGCACAGCTGTACCGCCCATCATCCACAGTACAGGAGGAAAGTAAGTGACCCCCTATGTAATGTAACTAATAACACACAGCTGTACCGCCCATCATCCACAGTGCAGGAGGAAAGTAAGTGACCCCCTATGTAATGTAACTAATAACACAGCTGTACGGCCCATCATCCACAGTACAGGAGGAAAGTAAGTGACCCCCTATGTAATGTAACTAATAACACACAGCTGTACCGCCCATCATCCACAGTACAGGAGGAAAGTAAGTGACCCCCTATGTAATGTAACTAATAACACACAGCTGTACCGCCCATCATCCACAGTACAGGAGGAAAGTAAGTGACCCCTATGTAATGTAACTGATAACACACAGCTGTACCGCCCATCATCCACAGTACAAGAGGAAAGTAAGTGACCCCCTATGTAATGTAACTAATAACACACAGCTGTACCGCCCATCATCCACAGTACAGGAGGAAAGTAAGTGACCCCCTGTGTAATGTAACTAATAACACAGCTGTACCGCCCATCATCCACAGTACAGGAGGAAAGTAAGTGACCCCCTATGTAATGTAACTAATAACACACAGCTGTACCTCCCATCATCCACAGTGCAGGGGGAAAGTAAGTGACCCCCTATGTAATGTAACTAATACCACACAGCTGTACCTCCCATCATCCACAGTACAGGAGGAAAGTAAGTGACCCCCTATGTAATGTAACTAATAACACACAGCTGTACCGCCCACCCCCTACAGTACAGGAGGAAAGTAAGTGACCCCCTATGTAATGTAACTAATAACACACAGCTGTACCTCCCATCATCCACTGTACAGGAGGAAAGTAAGTGACCCCCTATGTAATGTAACTAATACCACACAGCTGTACCGCCCATCATCCACAGTGCAGGAGGAAAGTAAGTGACCCCCTATGTAATGTAACTGATAACACACAGCTGTACCACCCATCATCCACAGTACAGGAGGAAAGTAAGTGACCCCCTATGTAATGTAACTAATAACACACAGCTGTACCGCCCATCATCCACAGTACGGGAGGAAAGTAAGTGACCCCCTATGTAATGTAACTGATAACACACAGCTGTACCGCCCATCATCCACAGTACGGGAGGAAAGTAAGTGACCCCCTATGTAATGTAACTAATAACACACAGCTGTACCGCCCATCATCCACAGTACAGGAGGAAAGTAAGTGACCCCTATGTAATGTAACTGATAACACACAGCTGTACCGCCCATCGTCCACAGTACAGGAGGAAAGTAAGTGACCCCCTATGTAATGTAACTAATAACGCACAGCTGTACTGCCCATCATCCACAGTACAGGAGGAAAGTAAGTGACCCCCTATGTAATGTAACTAATAACACACAGCTGTACCGCCCATCATCCACAGTGCAGGAGGAAAGTAAGTGACCCCCTATGTAATGTAACTGATAACACACAGCTGTACCACCCATCATCCACAGTACAGGAGGAAAGTAAGTGACCCCCTATGTAATGTAACTAATAACACACAACTGTACCTCCCATCATCCACAGTACAGGAGGAAAGTAAGTGAACCCTATGTAATGTAACTAATAACACACAGCTGTACCTCCCATCATCCACAGTACAGGAGGAAAGTAAGTGACCCCCTATGTAATGTAACTAATAACACACAGCTGTACCGCCCATCATCCACAGTACAGGAGGAAAGTAAGTGACCCCCTATGTAATGTAACTAATAACACACAGCTATACCGCCCATCATCCACTGTACAGGAGGAAAGTAAGTGACCCCCTATGTAATGTAACTAATAACACACAGCTGTACCACCCATCATCCACAGTACAGGAGGAAAGTAAGTGACCCCCCCCTATGTAATGTAACTAATAACACAGCTGTACCACCCATCACCCACAGTGCAGGAGGAAAGTAAGTGACCCCCTATGTAATGTAACTAATACCACACAGCTGTACCTCCCATCATCCACAGTACAGGAGGAAAGTAAGTGACCCCCTATGTAATGTAACTAATAACACACAGCTGTACCGCCCATCATCCACAGTGCAGGAGGAAAGTAAGTGACCCCCTATGTAATGTAACTAATAACGCACAGCTGTACCGCCCATCATCCACAGTACAGGAGGAAAGTAAGTGACCCCCTATGTAATGTAACTAATAACACACAGCTGTACCGCCCATCATCCACAGTGCAGGAGGAAAGTAAGTGACCCCCTATGTAATGTAACTAATAACACAGCTGTACGGCCCATCATCCACAGTACAGGAGGAAAGTAAGTGACCCCCTATGTAATGTAACTAATAACACACAGCTGTACCGCCCATCATCCACAGTACAGGAGGAAAGTAAGTGACCCCCTATGTAATGTAACTAATAACACACAGCTGTACCGCCCATCATCCACAGTACAGGAGGAAAGTAAGTGACCCCTATGTAATGTAACTGATAACACACAGCTGTACCGCCCATCATCCACAGTACAAGAGGAAAGTAAGTGACCCCCTATGTAATGTAACTAATAACACACAGCTGTACCGCCCATCATCCACAGTACAGGAGGAAAGTAAGTGACCCCCTATGTAATGTAACTAATAACACACAGCTGTACCGCCCATCATCCACAGTACAGGAGGAAAGTAAGTGACCCCCTATGTAATGTAACTAATAACACACAGCTGTACCGCCCATCATCCACAGTACAGGAGGAAAGTAAGTGACCCCCTATGTAATGTAACTAATAACACACAGCTGTACCGCCCATCATCCACAGTACAGGAGGAAAGTAAGTGACCCCCTGTGTAATGTAACTAATAACACAGCTGTACCGCCCATCATCCACAGTACAGGAGGAAAGTAAGTGACCCCCTATGTAATGTAACTAATAACACACAGCTGTACCTCCCATCATCCACAGTGCAGGGGGAAAGTAAGTGACCCCCTATGTAATGTAACTAATACCACACAGCTGTACCTCCCATCATCCACAGTACAGGAGGAAAGTAAGTGACCCCCTATGTAATGTAACTAATAACACACAGCTGTACCGCCCATCATCCACAGTACAGGAGGAAAGTAAGTGACCCCCTATGTAATGTAACTAATACCACACAGCTGTACCTCCCATCATCCACAGTACAGGAGGAAAGTAAGTGACCCCCTATGTAATGTGACTAATAACACACAGCTGTACCGCCCATCATCCACAGTACAGGAGGAAAGTAAGTGACCCCCTATGTAATGTAACTAATAACACACAGCTGTACCTCCCATCATCCACAGTACAGGAGGAAAGTAAGTGACCCCCTATGTAATGTAACTAATAACACAGCTGTACCGCCCATCATCCACAGTGCAGGAGGAAAGTAAGTGACCCCCTATGTAATGTAACTGATAACACATAGCTGTACCACCCATCATCCACAGTGCAGGGAGGAAAGTAAGTGACCCCCTATGTAATGTAACTAATAACACACAGCTGTACCGCCCATCATCCACAGCCCAGGAGGAAAGTAAGTGACCCCCTATGTAATGTAACTAATAACACACAGCTGTACCGCCCATCATCCACAGCCCAGGAGGAAAGTAAGTGACCCCCTATGTAATGTAACTAATAACACACAGCTGTACCGCCCATCATCCACAGCCCAGGAGGAAAGTAAGTGACCCCCTATGTAATGTAACTAATAACACACAGCTGTACCGCCCATCATCTACAGTGCAGGAGGAAAGTAAGTGACCCCCTATGTAATGTAACTAATAACACACAGCTGTACCGCCCATCATCTACAGTGCAGGAGGAAAGTAAGTGACCCCCTATGTAATGTAACTAATAACACACAGCTGTACCGCCCATCATCCACTGTACAGGAGGAAAGTAAGTGACCCCCTATGTAATGTAACTAATAACACACACCTGTACCGCCCATCATCCACAGTGCAGGGGGAAAGTAAGTGACCCCCTATGTAATGTAACTAATAACACACAGCTGTACCTCCCATCATCCACAGTGCAGGGGGAAAGTAAGTGACCCCCTATGTAATGTAACTAATACCACACAGCTGTACCTCCCATCATCCACAGTACAGGAGGAAAGTAAGTGACCCCCTATGTAATGTAACTAATAACACACAGCTGTACCGCCCATCATCCACAGTACAGGGGGAAAGTAAGTGACCCCCTATGTAATGTAACTAATAACACACAGCTGTACCGCCCATCATCCACAGTACAGGAGGAAAGTAAGTGACCCCCTATGTAATGTAACTAATACCACACAGCTGTACCTCCCATCATCCACAGTACAGGAGGAAAGTAAGTGACCCCCTATGTAATGTGACTAATAACACACAGCTGTACCGCCCATCATCCACAGTACAGGAGGAAAGTAAGTGACCCCCTATGTAATGTAACTAATAACACACAGCTGTACCGCCCATCATCCACAGTACAGGAGGAAAGTAAGTGACCCCCTATGTAATGTAACTGATAACACACAGCTGTACCGCCCATCATCCACAGTACGGGAGGAAAGTAAGTGACCCCCTATGTAATGTAACTAATAACACACAGCTGTACCGCCCATCATCCACAGTACAGGAGGAAAGTAAGTGACCCCTATGTAATGTAACTGATAACACACAGCTGTACCGCCCATCGTCCACAGTACAGGAGGAAAGTAAGTGACCCCCTATGTAATGTAACTAATAACGCACAGCTGTACCGCCCATCATCCACAGTACAGGAGGAAAGTAAGTGACCCCCTATGTAATGTAACTAATAACGCACAGCTGTACTGCCCATCATCCACAGTACAGGAGGAAAGTAAGTGACCCCCTATGTAATGTAACTAATAACACACAGCTGTACCGCCCATCATCCACAGTACAGGAGGAAAGTAAGTGACCCCCTATTGAATGTAACTAATAACACATAGCTGTACCTCCCATCATCCACAGTACAGGAGGAAAGTAAGTGACCCCCTATGTAATGTAACTAATAACACACAGCTGTACCGCCCACCCCCTACAGTACAGGAGGAAAGTAAGTGACCCCCTATGTAATGTAACTAATAACACACAGCTGTACCTCCCATCATCCACTGTACAGGAGGAAAGTAAGTGACCCCCTATGTAATGTAACTAATACCACACAGCTGTACCGCCCATCATCCACAGTGCAGGAGGAAAGTAAGTGACCCCCTATGTAATGTAACTGATAACACACAGCTGTACCACCCATCATCCACAGTACAGGAGGAAAGTAAGTGACCCCCTATGTAATGTAACTAATAACACACAACTGTACCTCCCATCATCCACAGTACAGGAGGAAAGTAAGTGAACCCTATGTAATGTAACTAATAACACACAGCTGTACCTCCCATCATCCACAGTACAGGAGGAAAGTAAGTGACCCCCTATGTAATGTAACTAATAACACACAGCTGTACCGCCCATCATCCACAGTACAGGAGGAAAGTAAGTGACCCCCTATGTAATGTAACTAATAACACACAGCTATACCGCCCATCATCCACTGTACAGGAGGAAAGTAAGTGACCCCCTATGTAATGTAACTAATAACACACAGCTGTACCACCCATCATCCACAGTACAGGAGGAAAGTAAGTGACCCCCCCCCTATGTAATGTAACTAATAACACAGCTGTACCACCCATCACCCACAGTGCAGGAGGAAAGTAAGTGACCCCCTATGTAATGTAACTAATACCACACAGCTGTATCTCCCATCATCCACAGTACAGGAGGAAAGTAAGTGACCCCCTATGTAATGTAACTAATAACACACAGCTGTACCGCCCATCATCCACAGTGCAGGAGGAAAGTAAGTGACCCCCTATGTAATGTAACTAATAACGCACAGCTGTACCGCCCATCATCCACAGTACAGGAGGAAAGTAAGTGACCCCCTATGTAATGTAACTAATAACACACAGCTGTACCGCCCATCATCCACAGTGCAGGAGGAAAGTAAGTGACCCCCTATGTAATGTAACTAATAACACAGCTGTACGGCCCATCATCCACAGTACAGGAGGAAAGTAAGTGACCCCCTATGTAATGTAACTAATAACACACAGCTGTACCGCCCATCATCCACAGTACAGGAGGAAAGTAAGTGACCCCCTATGTAATGTAACTAATAACACACAGCTGTACCGCCCATCATCCACAGTACAGGAGGAAAGTAAGTGACCCCTATGTAATGTAACTGATAACACACAGCTGTACCGCCCATCATCCACAGTACAAGAGGAAAGTAAGTGACCCCCTATGTAATGTAACTAATAACACACAGCTGTACCGCCCATCATCCACAGTACAGGAGGAAAGTAAGTGACCCCCTATGTAATGTAACTAATAACACACAGCTGTACCGCCCATCATCCACAGTACAGGAGGAAAGTAAGTGACCCCCTATGTAATGTAACTAATAACACACAGCTGTACCGCCCATCATCCACAGTACAGGAGGAAAGTAAGTGACCCCCTATGTAATGTAACTAATAACACACAGCTGTACCGCCCATCATCCACAGTACAGGAGGAAAGTAAGTGACCCCCTGTGTAATGTAACTAATAACACAGCTGTACCGCCCATCATCCACAGTACAGGAGGAAAGTAAGTGACCCCCTATGTAATGTAACTAATAACACACAGCTGTACCTCCCATCATCCACAGTGCAGGGGGAAAGTAAGTGACCCCCTATGTAATGTAACTAATACCACACAGCTGTACCTCCCATCATCCACAGTACAGGAGGAAAGTAAGTGACCCCCTATGTAATGTAACTAATAACACACAGCTGTACCGCCCATCATCCACAGTACAGGGGGAAAGTAAGTGACCCCCTATGTAATGTAACTAATACCACACAGCTGTACCTCCCATCATCCACAGTACAGGAGGAAAGTAAGTGACCCCCTATGTAATGTGACTAATAACACACAGCTGTACCGCCCATCATCCACAGTACAGGAGGAAAGTAAGTGACCCCCTATGTAATGTAACTAATAACACACAGCTGTACCTCCCATCATCCACAGTACAGGAGGAAAGTAAGTGACCCCCTATGTAATGTAACTAATAACACAGCTGTACCGCCCATCATCCACAGTGCAGGAGGAAAGTAAGTGACCCCCTATGTAATGTAACTGATAACACATAGCTGTACCACCCATCATCCACAGTGCAGGGAGGAAAGTAAGTGACCCCCTATGTAATGTAACTAATAACACACAGCTGTACCGCCCATCATCCACAGCCCAGGAGGAAAGTAAGTGACCCCCTATGTAATGTAACTAATAACACACAGCTGTACCGCCCATCATCCACAGCCCAGGAGGAAAGTAAGTGACCCCCTATGTAATGTAACTAATAACACACAGCTGTACCGCCCATCATCCACAGCCCAGGAGGAAAGTAAGTGACCCCCTATGTAATGTAACTAATAACACACAGCTGTACCGCCCATCATCTACAGTGCAGGAGGAAAGTAAGTGACCCCCTATGTAATGTAACTAATAACACACAGCTGTACCGCCCATCATCTACAGTGCAGGAGGAAAGTAAGTGACCCCCTATGTAATGTAACTAATAACACATAGCTGTACCGCCCATCATACACAGTACAGGAGGAAAGTAAGTGACCCCCTATGTAATGTAACTAATAACACACAGCTGTACCGCCCATCATCCACTGTACAGGAGGAAAGTAAGTGACCCCCTATGTAATGTAACTAATAACACACACCTGTACCGCCCATCATCCACAGTGCAGGGGGAAAGTAAGTGACCCCCTATGTAATGTAACTAATAACACACAGCTGTACCTCCCATCATCCACAGTGCAGGGGGAAAGTAAGTGACCCCCTATGTAATGTAACTAATACCACACAGCTGTACCTCCCATCATCCACAGTACAGGAGGAAAGTAAGTGACCCCCTATGTAATGTAACTAATAACACACAGCTGTACCGCCCATCATCCACAGTACAGGGGGAAAGTAAGTGACCCCCTATGTAATGTAACTAATAACACACAGCTGTACCGCCCATCATCCACAGTACAGGAGGAAAGTAAGTGACCCCCTATGTAATGTAACTAATACCACACAGCTGTACCTCCCATCATCCACAGTACAGGAGGAAAGTAAGTGACCCCCTATGTAATGTGACTAATAACACACAGCTGTACCGCCCATCATCCACAGTACAGGAGGAAAGTAAGTGACCCCCTATGTAATGTAACTAATAACACACAGCTGTACCGCCCATCATCCACAGTACAGGAGGAAAGTAAGTGACCCCCTATGTAATGTAACTAATAACACACAGCTGTACCTCCCATCATCCACAGTACAGGAGGAAAGTAAGTGACCCCCTATGTAATGTAACTAATAACACAGCTGTACAGCCCATCATCCACAGTGCAGGAGGAAAGTAAGTGACCCCCTATGTAATGTAACTGATAACACATAGCTATACCACCCATCATCCACAGTGCAGGGAGGAAAGTAAGTGACCCCCTATGTAATGTAACTGATAACACACAGCTGTACCGCCCATCATCCACAGCCCCGGAGGAAAGTAAGTGACCCCCTATGTAATGTAACTAATAACACACAGCTGTACCGCCCATCATCCACAGCCCAGGAGGAAAGTAAGTGACCCCCTATGTAATGTAACTAATAACACACAGCTGTACCGCCCATCATCTACAGTGCAGGAGGAAAGTAAGTGACCCCCTATGTAATGTAACTAATAACACACAGCTGTACCGCCCATCATCCACTGTACAGGAGGAAAGTAAGTGACCCCCTATGTAATGTAACTAATAACACACACCTGTACCGCCCATCATCCACAGTGCAGGGGAAAGTAAGTGACCCCCCTATGTAATGTAACTGATAACACATAGCTGTACCACCCATCATCCACAGTGCAGGGAGGAAAGTAAGTGACCCCCTATGTAATGTAACTGATAACACATAGCTGTACCACCCATCATCCACAGTGCAGGGAGGAAAGTAAGTGACCCCCTATGTAATGTAACTGATAACACACAGCTGTACCGCCCATCATCCACAGTACAGGAGGAAAGTAAGTGACCCCCTATGTAATGTAACTAATACCACACAGCTGTACCTCCCATCATCCACAGTACAGGAGGAAAGTAAGTGACCCCTATGTAATGTAACTAATAACACACAGCTGTACCGCCCATCATCCACAGTACAGGGGGAAAGTAAGTGACCCCCTATGTAATGTAACTAATAACACACAGCTGTACCGCCCATCATCCACAGTACAGGAGGAAAGTAAGTGACCCCCTATGTAATGTAACTAATACCACACAGCTGTACCTCCCATCATCCACAGTACAGGAGGAAAGTAAGTGACCCCCTATGTTAATGTGACTAATAACACACAGCTGTACCGCCCATCATCCACAGTACAGGAGGAAAGTAAGTGACCCCCTATGTAATGTAACTAATAACACACAGCTGTACCGCCCATCATCCACAGTACAGGAGGAAAGTAAGTGACCCCCTATGTAATGTAACTGATAACACACAGCTGTACCGCCCATCATCCACAGTACGGGAGGAAAGTAAGTGACCCCCTATGTAATGTAACTAATAACACACAGCTGTACCGCCCATCATCCACAGTACAGGAGGAAAGTAAGTGACCCCTATGTAATGTAACTGATAACACACAGCTGTACCGCCCATCGTCCACAGTACAGGAGGAAAGTAAGTGACCCCCTATGTAATGTAACTAATAACGCACAGCTGTACCGCCCATCATCCACAGTACAGGAGGAAAGTAAGTGACCCCCTATGTAATGTAACTAATAACGCACAGCTGTACTGCCCATCATCCACAGTACAGGAGGAAAGTAAGTGACCCCCTATGTAATGTAACTAATAACACACAGCTGTACCGCCCATCATCCACAGTACAGGAGGAAAGTAAGTGACCCCCTATTGAATGTAACTAATAACACATAGCTGTACCTCCCATCATCCACAGTACAGGAGGAAAGTAAGTGACCCCCTATGTAATGTAACTAATAACACACAGCTGTACCGCCCACCCCCTACAGTACAGGAGGAAAGTAAGTGACCCCCTATGTAATGTAACTAATAACACACAGCTGTACCTCCCATCATCCACTGTACAGGAGGAAAGTAAGTGACCCCCTATGTAA